>NC_056442.1:8790455-9062955 GCF_018296145.1 Oncorhynchus tshawytscha
AAGTGTACCAGTTATGGAAGAGCGAATTGATCAGAACAGCCGTGATTCGACTGAGGGAGAGAGCGTGTCCCTCTCCCCGAATCTACCATCTCCTCCAATTTTGCCCCACCAGGCAGCACAGCAGGTACATAGAACCACAAACTTTTTTATTGACAATATTCTGCGGCCAGACTTCGGCTGCAAGAAGGAGCTTGGGAGTCGGGAGCGGGCGCAGACCTCCGGCAGAGAAAACGTCAACCCCTTGGTAATCAGGCCATCTCACGCGAGCAGCCTTTGCCAGGATTCCAACTGCAGTAGTGACAGTACTTCTTCGTCGTCGTCCTCGCCGTCTTCGAAACAGAGCTCGACAAAACAAGGTGAAGGGAATGGGACTACCACAACGAGATATGGAGACACCGCGTCAATAGTGGTTGTGAATGCCAGTAATGGAGGATCTCCACCCGCTAAAGAATCTACGCCGATGTTATGGCCTGCGTGGGTTTACTGCACGAGATATTCGGATCGACCATCATCTGGTATGGCGCTAGTTTCCGAATCATTTTACCCCTGCAAGTCTGAAATGTTAAAGTCCGTTATTTTGGTTATGTTTGGAGTAGGCCTAGCCTGTAGGTCAATTTGAACATCGTAAACATCTCCCTCTCTCTCTGTCACCCCCCCCCCTCTCTTTCTATCGCGTCGCTTCCTTGTAAATGTATTCAGTTTGTGAGCGTCACGCACGACAGGCTAAATGAAGAAACATTCCTTGAAAAAGCTAATAATAACAACACCAGCCAAAACAACAAATGATGATAGGCCTGGATTATCATAGTAGGCTAGACTAGACATATGTCTATAGTACTTGCCATAATCTCTCTAACAGTAACACAAACAAACACACACATTTGCCACTTTGTTTTGGTGAGAGCATTTAAAAACTATATATTAATAAGACTTGTGGCAGAGCATGTTAGGAAGACCAACCGGGCTGCAATTTGATTCTCCTCCCTAATTTGTATTATTCTCCTCAAACCAAAGCAATGGCGAAAACCGGTCCTCCATGTTATGACATTGTTTATGTAAAACTCTTTGAAAAGTTTTGCATGGACAAGACAAACTTGAAAGGAGTGGACACCGAAACGTCCACTTTAACTGTCGTCATTTTGTTTTACTATCTTGTTTTACTTCACACCATATACCTATACTGACTGTTAACTGTTAGTTAATCCTTCGATGTAGGCCGTCTCCAAATCACCCAAACTGCAAAATATGCACGAAATTAAATTTAAAAAAACGTTAGCTTAATCAAATAGTTTAGTCTATATTATCTACATAATCCAACCATTATGTCCTTCGATTTGGCCACAATAGCTGACTTTCTTTTCACCTGACGAGCATATTGATGGGCCTATGGTGTAAATCAGGGTTTGTATAGACTGCCTTGTCAATATGTTTGGGGGTTTATTTTCCACAGTCTTTCTGAATTTGACATGAGATTCAGATTTCAGAAAATATGTATTGATTGACTAAAGTGATTGATTGACTGATTAAGCTATAAGATTTAGGCCTAGGCTATATGATTTGGGAGAAAAACACTAGGCCTATTGGTTTCGATATCTTTCGGGAATGAAATCTGGTAAAACAATGTAGTACTACGAAAATGGAATTAACCCGACAGACTATATGATTGTTTTAGCTAATCAAATAGCCTAGGTTATATTTTCGGCAAGTAGGCCCTGGCCTAGCCTGTGTATGTGCTTGCTATTGTAGGCCTACTACTGTTATTGTATTCAAAAAGTAGCCTATATCTGCAGGTAAACGTGACCCCATGTCGTTACATGTTAAGCTATTTTGGCTCATGTTGTTCCAAATGACAAAGATAAAGATGACGTAGGGCTACAGTCCATAACGCGGATGAAAATGTCCAATAAAAATATCCCGCCAATTAAAAAGTATAAGGCTATATATAGCCTAGCCTTTGTGTTTATGATAGCAGTAGAAGCATATAGTTGATTTTCACACAAGAGTATCAAACTGATTTAAACCGTATCCTACAATGCACTGACTGAATTGGGATCCGCAGCTTGTTTTTGCAATATACGACCTAATTGTGTTTTTTAGCCTATAGAAATAGTTTTTTTCCCCTGAAATGACAGTCTACATTTTGTTGTGTTGTCTGCGTTTTTGGAGAAGTCAATCGAATGGATGAATAGTAGGCCTTTATAGCTGTTAGGTAACACGTTTGCAGAAAGTGTGCATAAAAAGATAAATGATTAATTAGCCTATATCCATGTATCTTCTTCATCGCGATATTAGCCCCGTGTATATGCTACATTATGAACCTCTCAGATGTAATTATGTGCACGCTGAATGGCTGGGATAGAATAAGCCAGGTATCTCAATACCAGCTTGCAAAACAGTAGCCTTTACGTTCCAGTGCAATGGCGTTTTAGACAGACCTATTGCAATCTAGGTCTAAGCATAGACTAGTGAAATAGTAAATAACCAAATATGTTGCCTTAGTTTGTTTACTTTGACATTTTATGGCACCGAGTTTTTATTACACACGTTGATGGAATGAGCTCGATAACTGACGGAGGAATAGTGGCTGAGCTGGGGCATAGGTCTACTTGTGCTAAGGAGGACTAACACCATACTGTGTGTTCTCTTGCTTGCACCGGTCTGCAGGGTAGGCCTTCAAGAAAAAAAAGGCATGCAAATCAACAATAGTCTGTTAGTAAGTATAGGCATGTAGTTTGATATTATAATGTTATTATTGGTATTACCAATAGGAAACTATGAAATTCTTAGACCACATATAGCCTAGGCCAAAACATATGCGTACAAAAATAGGCCCGCAAACGAGGATAACTGTCTGTCACACCGCTAGGCCTACATTTTATTTAGTTTTGACATTGCTTATATGTTTTTGGGTATGTATTATGTAATTGGAAGCTATGTGTTACTGCATTTATGAAATTATGAATATTCAAATGAATAAATTATGTCAATACAACTGTTCATCATTTAGCCTTTGTTTGAACCTTGCGCCTGGGGTAAAATGGTCGCAATGACTGCAAACACACATTTAGCCTTGGACAATATTTATTACATTGCAATACTCCATTGTTTTAGTCATGTGTAAATTCATGTTTGTTGGCCCTAGGACTAACTGATATTTACGTGTTCGTTTCACTGTTGTTTCTACATCAGGCCCAAGGACACGGAAATTGAAAAAGAAGAAAAATGAGAAAGAAGACAAGCGACCCAGAACCGCGTTTACGGCTGAACAACTGCAGAGACTTAAGTCCGAGTTTCAGGCAAATCGCTACATAACAGAACAACGGAGACAGTCACTGGCCACAGAACTGAATCTCAATGAATCCCAAATAAAAATTTGGTTTCAGAATAAGAGGGCAAAAATCAAAAAGGGGAATGGCTACAAGAACGGCCTGGCTCTCCAACTCATGGCCCAAGGACTGTACAACCATTCCACAACCACGGTCCAAGAGGAGAAGGATGATAGCGAGTAAATTCCCCCCTCGTGCAGGGCAAAATAGACGCTGAACTGAAGCAGAGTGCTTGAACTCTTTTGTGAACTGAAAACGAAAGAGGTAAATACGATTTGACTGGGACAGATGCTATTTAAAACCGATTTCTGTTTATGATACAGTATATGGACATAATTATATAAAATATGAACATTATTAAAGTTTATATATAGCCAAAACAATATGACGTTGTATATATTTAATTTCAGGTAAGGTTATGTCTGTATCAATCCCTACTTGCTGGAGATTTAAACTTTTCTTTTTCTTATGATGTTGTTGGCCATTGTTTTAGTATAAGTGTCTGACTCATAGATTTTTTTTTTTGTGATTTCTGTCGCCCCTCTCCCCAATCTCTCACAATTCTACAGACTGCGTTTCTGAACCGACGTGCCAAGCCAAAGATTTTAATATGTTCAGAGAATATGTAGTCTGAAATAAATAAAAAATGTAGAATGTGCTACAGCTTCATTCCTCATTGAAATGCTATACACAAAGCGTAGTTTGTGAATCGATTATAACTATTAGCTTTCAAGGCCCAGGACTAACACTATGTCGTCTAAATAAAGGCCGAAGAGACAATGACCAAATATGGGTTATTTTGTTGAGCTTTCGGGACAAATATACAACTTCAGTGACATAATTATTTATTGTAATGCAAAACAAACCTACCTTTTTACATTTTGTTCTGACATCTAAGACATATTCTTCATCAGCGAAGCAGTGATAGACTACGCGTACCTTTTTAGTGAGTTAATTCAGATAATGTTGACATGCATATATTTCCCACGAGCTATGCCATTTGCTATACAAACATTGCTTGTTTTAATAGGACAGAAGGTCCAGGCGTGCCTCTCTATGTGCAGCCTAGCCTACCTTAAAAAGCCTACACACTCACGGAAACCATGTACTGTATAGGCAGGCCTATATCCGTCAAGGTCACAGTGTACTCATGGAAGTTATGTTTTATTATTCGTTTATTGGGGGGGCGACAGTAGTAGTAGTATTACGATTAGTAGGCCTATTGTTATTGTTCTTTCTTCAATAATATTGTATTACTATGAGTACAAGCATTATCTCGGCCCTTATCATTGGGATACACTGTATGTCTACATTTCGGCTAATGGTATAACACATGGTGATGACGTTTCTAAAAGGCAGTGGTGGAAAAAAGTACCTAATTGCAATACTTAAAAAAAGATGCCTTTATACAAAATGCCTTTATACAAAAGTAAATGTAATTTTTTATTTATTTGTATTTATTTATTTCACCTTTATTTAACCAGGTAGGCCAGTTGAGAACAAGTTCTCATTTGCAATTGCTAAAATATACTTAAGTAAAAGTATAAATCATTTCAAATCCCTTATATTAAGCAAACCAGACGGCACAATGTTCCTTTTTTCTTTAATTTACGGATAGCCAGGGCCACACTCCAACACATTTACAAACGAAACATTTGTGTTTAGTGAGTCCTCCGGATCAGAGTCAGTATGGATGATCAGGGATGCTCCCTTGATAAGTAAGTGAATTTGACAATTTTCCTGTCCTGCTAAGTCCTACTTTTGGGTGTCAATGAAAATGTATGGAGTAAAAAGTACATTATTTTATTTAGGAATGGAATGTTGTGAAGTAAATGTAAAAGTAGTCAAAAATATAAATAGTAAATTAAAGTACACAGATATAAAAAAAACTATTTGAGTAGTACTTTAAAGTATTTTTACTTAAGTACTTTACACCACTGGTGGCTGGTGTCTTCTCCAAGAAACTGCGTGGCTCAATTCAGAAAGTCAACATCTCTGTGCAGTGCTTTAAATAGCACTTTCAGTCTCCTCATGAAATATATAAGGATAATAAAGTCGACACGCTTTTTTAACTTGACTACATGACTACAAAAGTATTAAAAGCTTTTAGAGATAAACATACATGTAACAGAAGATTAAGTTCCACTGAAGTGAATAGTGAACACGTTGCAAGAATTCACCATATGAGTTAAAATGCTTAAGAAAATAAATCTAAAGCTATATGCAACGGATGAGCAGGCGGGGACACACACACACACACACACACACACACACACACACACACACACACACACACACACACACACACACACACACACTGTATTACATGATTGCATTGTATAGGATACTATCTCAAAACTTGGCCTTGTTGTAAAGCAATATTATTATGGCAACCATCAAGATGACGTTCCGGCCAAAACAACATCAATTCTGCTCTTGTTAAGTCAGCGTCCCCTCGCTTACAGACACACACACACACACACACACACACACACACACACACACACACACACACACACACACACACACACACACACACACACACACACACACACACACACACACACACACACACACACACACACACACACACACAGTATTGTATAGGATACTGTCTCATAACTTGGCCTTATGTATATTTATTCATTTCCTGTTTATTGGGTACTTTCTCGAGTGAGAGTTATGTTGTCCTTTTGTCTAGTTCCCTGCCCTGCCCTGCCACCGTCACCGGACATCTTAACACATGGTAGCTATTTTTCCAGAATGGATCTCATTTCACTTATTAAACTATTCTCGGCATTTACAAGATTCGATTAAGCACGCAGGCGGTATGGAGGAACGTCAAAAGAGGCAGAAGATCTAAGAAAGGGACATTTTATTGGTCAGAAAATCAGATCTTTAAAGAGCAAATTTACGGAATACAAAAAAATCAGAAATCAGATTCCAACTGTATTGTTGGCGCCTTTTCCGTGCACTCTTTGTCAGTTTCAAAGCTAAAATTCATTAGTCTTTCTGCACAATGGGACGTATTTCTATTCAATCTAGGTGCTATATAGGCTACTCTTGCCCTACACTAGCCTACGTGATTCTTTTGGACTAGGTTCCCATTCGGCCTGTAACCTACGTTTACGTTTGAGAAGCCTCCCCGTGCACCATGCGACATGACACGCGTTGTTTTCAATGCCAGTATGTTGCTCATTGGGATAGCCAATAGCTTAAATGTCCCGAAGAGGCAGCACCGGCCTTTGTGTCTGCGTCTCAAAGCCCATGGGTAAGCCATAGGTCAGACCGGGCAGTCAAAACAAGTCATTTCTATTTATAGCACAACCTATAGGCTACATTAGGCCAACCAGACGTTCATTTAAATTCGAGGACAGCGATACTTGTTATTTTCTTTGTTAACTTCCTATGTTAAAATGCTGAAACTTGAAGTCTGTGTAATGATGATCAAATAGGTTACTGCGTTAATCAGACATACGCTAAACAAAAACATTTTGTTAACTTTCCCAGGTTAGCACTAAAGGACACACATTCACAAAATTATATATTAGTAGATATTTTGCAAAAAAATGTAATAGAACAAGGTAAGAAAAAGGTTTACTAAAAAGCTTGTACATTCCGATCCAAGACCGGAGTATGATATGGCTAAAGTAGATTTGGCACTTTATTTGACTTAACCTTTATTTAGGCAGGGTTCCATTGAGACCAAGGTCTCTTTTCGAGAGAACCCAAGACCAAGCAATTACACAATCATAGCAGGAGCGTAAGAAACACACAAAGGTAAATATAAAAAACAGCCAGATTCCTCAGTGAAGAGGTCCCCTACCAACAACCTGAATTACCCGAAAGGAACCATTATAGGGTGTTCTGAAAGTGAGGGGCGAAGAAACTAAACGCCATGGGCTTCTGAAACGATAGTTGTATTACGAACAATGCCTATATCATCTTTCAACTTTCGTTGAAACAGAGTCTAGGCCAGCCTACTTCATCGACAGAAGAAGTAGGCCTGTAGCTAAACTCACATAACACACTTTTATATAGCCTTCGTTTGAACTTGTTCACGTATTAGAGTTACCTAATAGGCTACGTAATACGACTGCTCTGGATGAGTGTCCACTTTTATCGAATATTATGGTATTGTTTTAGTTCTCCAAAACACCTTCAACGTAGTTATCATTTGGTGAACACTATGCTTTGCATGTGTGTATAGGATTTAGGTGCTTTCCTGCGTAGGCTTGCAGCATTATCTTCTTTAAAATATTCCCTGTGCGACTAAATACGCCATGATATTGCTATTCCCTGCAAATATGTAGCCTAGCCTATAGTCTACATTTCCTTTATCTTTATACCCCATGAAAATGGTTAATTCATTAAATCAATTTCTCTAAGTTAAATGTACCTTCAACAACAAGCCTACAATGGGACCTATATTGTCTAGATAACTCATAGTTTCTCAAAATTAGCGTAGGCATATGCTATTACATGTGGAAAACCACATATTTTTGCATTACCCCAAATTAACATTATCTTACTACTTGACAACGCACGTGGTTCGTAGCATAGTGCAGGTAAGAGAAAAAAACAATGGCAAAGTTTAAATTAATATAATACGACATGGATAATTTGTTCGTAATTTCCTCTCCGTTCAAGATAAAACGCTTCTACCTTTTTGAGGGCAATTAAAAATAAAATAAATTGATACATAAGTCCCTATTTATTACAAATTACTTTTACTTTTTGATACTTGCTTACTCAATCAATTATTAAGGATGACTGCGTATTGCAGCAAGCCTGGCACGAGTGCAATACATTAGAAATGGTAAACTATGAACAATTGACAAAAACAAACCTTGAATTTCAGGATATGGGCGGCAGGGTAGCCTAGTAGTAACCGGAAGGTTGCAAGTTCAAACCCCCGAGCTGACAAGGTACAAATCTGTCGTTCTGCCCCTGAACAGGCAGTTAACCCACTGTTCCTAGGCCGTCATTGAAAATAAGAATTTGTTCTTAACTGACTTGCCTAGTTAAATAAAGGTCAAATAAATAAATAAATTATTTTTTTCATACCAATTGATCTTCTATAGGCCTATAGCCTATTGATTACTGGGCGTACTTCTGAAAGTGCAATTGCATTCATTAATTCATTTGATCATTAATTTACAATACAGATTTTCCAACATAATTTGGCTCCGTCCAACACACACAATAAAGCCTATTCAATTTAAATACATGGTCATGTACCTAGTTTATTTCGTTGGTCCTAATATAAGCCTATCTGTTTGTTACGTAACCAGAAATGAGTTCGGATTTAATTAACGGTTGCCCACTTCTCTGGAGAGGACAGCAGCCCAACCATTTAACCGCCCCTGGGCTTCTCGTCGGTTTTGTTTTTAATTATTTCCAATGTTGTTCGAACTGCTCTGGGTTTCGACGTTCAATTAACTCCCCGAGTTTTAATAAACACACACGCACACCACTCATGCATCATTTATTTGAATAACTTCTGTTAACATTGGACTTAAAATTATGGGCGGAGTAGCCTGGCAATTAATGAAAAATGTACAGCATGAATTAATTCCAGACTTTTTAAGGACATTTCCAGCCACCATAAGCTTATTAATGTAGTCTAGTTAATGTAGACATGTAAATTCAATGCATTATGACATCTCAATAAGACATCTATAGGTAGATAGACACAGTTCATACGGCACCTATACGCATAATACATTGTTATCCAGCTCAGTGGTTGGTGCAGAAAAATATAATGGTACGGTCGTACGCAACAACTCTTTCAAGTATACTCGGTGACGCCTTTTCTCTGTGGTTGTTTCTACCACGTTGTCTATGCGTTAGCTAATGCTATCCTTTCTTTTGTTTGCATTGGCAATTTCAAGACGAATTACGTTTATAGCCTAGGCCCACTATCAATGGACGAATGTAATATACATAGCCTAATATTCAAATACAACGTTGAACTTACAATCAAAAGTGCGGTGAAGTTCCCAGCACGATCAGTAAAGGCCTACGGGAGCTGCACAGTGGACAGGTAAGCATTTGACTTGGCATTACATTACATGATGTGACATGCTTGCCTCTTCATCATCTATTGGTCTGACAACACAGTGCAGTAAGTTGGAAAAAAGTAACTGAAGATAAACAAAATATATATATATTGAGTATTTGACATGCTATGTGTGTAAACCCGGATAAGAATTTACGAAAAAGATCTCGGGAATCGCAAGGTGCAATCTACATTGCCCTAGAATAGCACGGAGTGACGCAAAGGGGGAAGTTATTCAGCCAATTAAAAATGACAAGGATACTTTCCCCACCTAATCATTTAGCAGATGCATGAGGTTTATGTATAAAACAATGGAACCCTGGGATCCAGTGCATACTTAGCATAGTCTGCCTTACAGCTACAATATGCATTTAATTTATATGCAAATTAAAGCAATAAAAGAAGACTCTGGAAATTACTCCATTTGAAGGGGGAGCTGTAAAAAAAAAAAAAAGATTTTCAGGTAGAGTGTACTGGATGCTGAATGTACTAGCCGGATACAGAATGAGGATACAGAAAAATAAAAAATAAACCAAATATCGTTTTGTTATTCACAATGTTGAGAGAATGGATTGGGAATATAGTTGGGGTCTTTTGAGGTTGCAGGCTGCATCACCAAGGAGAATTGCAGGTTCGCATGGTGTCCCTTTTGTGTCTCCTCCCTGACCAGCAAAGTCACGCTAGGGCAATCAAAGTGATGCGGAGACATCAAGTGACCCTCAATAGGGCTAAAGTATGCAAATGCACCGGCGAAGTGAGCTTTAATCCTGTTAGAGTACAATGTGTTGATGGAGGCTCAGGGGTGCAGGGTCTGTCTTGTTTTAATTCCTCATCTTCCCTGACCCTGTGTTTACTGTTAGGAACCTATTTCAAATCCACAATAGGGCCTCAGACAGATGCAGATCAACATACATGGACAGACAGACAGACGCACACAGAAACCTGGCATCAGACACAGGAAAATCCACTCACATACACAACAAAACACACACCTACCTACATGCACATGCTCGCACGGTTCACATATGCATGCGCGTACGCAGAGACACACACACACAACACGCACGCACACGCACGCACGCACACGCACGCACGCACACGCACGCACACACACACGCACACACACACACACACACACACACACACACACACACACACACACACACACACACACACACACACACACGCACACGCACCCGCACACACACACACACACACACACACACACACACACACACACACACACACACGCAGGCAGTTGAAAAGAGCTCCTTAGATCACTACCCTGTGACCATCCCACTGCTAAGTACAGAACCTTAGAGTAATCCCCTTCCAGCTGCTGCCTCCTGAATTATGGGAGATTCCTCTTCAGGGGGAGGGGGAGGGTTTAGGGAGACACAGGCCAACAGTTTCAACACCCTCTCTTCTCTCCCACCCATTGGAAAGTCATTATTTGTTTTCCATCCAGAAATTAACCACATTCAAGACTGAAAACTAAACTGATAACCAATAAGGCAGTGATATGTGCACAGGAAATCATGTTTGGTGGTAAAATGGAAACATGAAAATTCTTTCTTCAAGTGGAAACAAAGAAGTTTCAGAAAAGTTTCTAGGCTCAAAGCGGATGTAACCGATTCTCACTCTTAAAAATTTTAGAAGGTTGTGGCGGTGTGTCAGTGAGGGATTGAAGCCCTTAGCTGATTCCCCTTCAGCCCCCAGGATTGTTGTCAGAGAGAGAGAGAGAGATAAAGAAAGAGATAGAGAAAGCGAGAGAGAAAGAGTGAGGGAAAATAAGAGAGAAATATCGAGAGAGCAAGAGAGAGAGAGACAGAAAGAGAGAGAAACAGAGAGACAGAGAGAGGAAACAGACACACAGAGAGAGAGAGAGGGAGAGAGAGAGAGAGAGAGAGAGAGAGATAGTGAGAGGCTGGAGGGGGCTCTAAGGAGCATGCATGTGCCATGATCTCCATGGCAGAGAGGACAGGGGGAAGACGGGAAGATGACTCATTGCATTTTATGGCCTGTCAATTGCACTGCTCTATCTTTGGGAGCAACACAACAAAGGTGGCATTGACAGAGAACCTCCCACGGCGCAGCTGAGATGGTCTGGGGGCACCGGGGCAAAAACAGCCGTAAATATCCGACAGATAAGTACAAATTACATGGCGGATATAGGCAGCGCCACTTGTTTGTTCTGCAAGTCAAATTCTCTGCTGCCTGTGCCACCGGCAGCAGAAACACAGACTTGCACATGTCAGCTTATGTGTGAGGGAAGGGAAACTCTCAGCTTTGGAGAGCAGCCTATGGTGATAGTATGGTCACATCTTATTGTGAAAGGGGATGAGTCCTGTTCTGTGCAGAAAATAGCCACCAATGGCCAAAGAGTCATTCCCCATTTGCTGGTGGGTGAGAGTATATTTGTAGTGAGTATAAACAAGTATATTTTCTACAAATTCAACAAGTAAGCTAAATTCAAATAATATTTATGATTAAAAAGACAATAGAAAATCTGACCTTGTCTGCTGTTTTATAGTTAACTAATTGAAATAATGCAACTACCCAACGTAATATCAACTGCTTTATTTTCCCACTGAGTGATGAAAATGCTTTGTTTTTGTCATCGTCGGTCTCCAAGAATATGACGCGGCGTCCTCGATAACCCCAGTATCCATAACCTTCCCTTGCTCTCTCTGAGGCGCACATGCCACTCGTAAGGAAAATGAAGAAGTGTAAAGGTTATAATTTGCTACATCGAGCGTGCTCTTTGGTAGACGGGATTCTTTTGGACAGCTAAATGTCTTTAATTAATAAGGAAGCGACTTCAAATTATAGTATGTCCCACCACAGCTATGTGACAGTCACACAATGTATTCTTCCACTTAAGTCGAGGCTGGAAGAAAACCAGAAGAGTAAGTAAGTTTTGATCTTTTTCTTAAGAGAGACTTGGTTGTTTATGGTGTAGCTTATCCACTCAATTGTTGGATCAATGTCAAAATACACAAGCTAAGGTCTGATATCTATACAATATAAATCATCATCTTGAAATAAGATGTTATAGTATGCTCATAATGTGAAACATTTACATTTGAGTCATTTAGCAGACGGTCTTATCCAGAGCAATTAGGATTAAGTGCTTTGCTCAAGGGTTCATGGACAGATTTTCCACCTAGTCAACTCAGGGGGTTGAACCAGCAATCTTTCTGTTACAGGCACCAACGCTCTTAACCACTAGGCTACTTGCCACCTCCGTAAAAGGCATAAATACCTGGGTTAATAAAATAATAGTTAAATCAGTCACTTTGATCCATTCAATTATGTCCAGTAATAGTGAATGTACTGTTTCATAAGTAGACTATTAAAGTCACGATTTAAACTGTGGAATTGTACATTATGTACATTATCATTGTGTAATATAGCTGTACAAAACAAAAAAAACAAAAAAATATTTCCGTAGAAAACGTTTGAAAGTTTCAATTTATATATATAAATAATAGCTCTGGATTTAACATGCTATATTTATAAATATATAATATAATACATATGTAATGTATATAGACATCATTCAATTTATATCTCACAAAATGTTATGAGAGATTTAGAAACTTGTTGAAAGGCATTATGAGTCACACAGAGAAATGCAGCACTTATAATTGGCTAAGAATGCCATCAACATAACCACATGCCTAACCATGACCAATCAGAAATAGCATTATTAACAAGTTCACCAGTACCCAGATTGAATATATGTTAAAGCAGATTTCCTTCGACCATCCCACTTGAGTGAAGACAGACACAAAAAGACACAAACAACTTCTCTTGAGTTGATGAGTTCATGTTTTCCTCTCATCCTTTGACAATGTCTGCATTACTCCAGAGGTGACACATTTATATTCCTTACAGGAAAAAACTCCACACATTGAAGGATGGTGGTAAAATGTTAACTCCGTCCACAATGACATCTGTGGCGCACATTTCACATTGTCCAGACTCATCTTGACATTCTCTTTAAATGAAAGTCCAGTATTATGTACACAGACAGATAAAGAGTAGGATCTGGGATTATCAAAGAGGCATATTGTACGGGTGGTCAACAGCACCTTCATCTAACATGCCTTGGACATATGGAATCACTTCATGGGATGGTGAAGTGAAGAGTGGAGAGATGGAGGGATGGTGGAGGAGACGCTAGGGGGATAGTGGCGTGGGCGGGCAGCTTGGCTGGCCATGTTTTCACCCCAGCCTCCTCACTTCAAAAGCAGGGGCTGTTGGGTAGATTTCTCCCTCACTCCGTCTTTCATCGCCCCGGCCTAAGAGGTGCCGAGAGGTGATGCGGGAGGCGATTAGTCATATACAATTTACATACGCTTGTCATGGGCTCTCGTTACAGACTAGTGATGTCATTGCTAAATTGGCCCTCTGTGACCAAACAGTTTGGGGAGTTATTCTGTACGTTTTGGCGCAGCAAACTAGCTCCTCACATGATGCTAAGCTACGGTTCATCTCTTCTCCGGGCCTGGGTCTGGCCACAATACTTCGTCCACATCACAAGATACGTTTTCTCTTGCCAAACATCGAGGGAGGTATCTCCTAGCATGGCGTATCCAACCTTGGACAGAGGCAACCTCTATGTCCCCACATGCGTCCTCCATTGCCTGGAGAAGCGGCATGCGGGCATAGGGTTGGCGATCATACACTTTCCAGTGCCAGACTGAGAATAATTCCTCTATGGGATTTAGAAAAGGTGAATATGGGGGTAGGTACAAAACTATACAAAATTGTGGATGGATGGCAAACCAGTTTTGGACCAGAACAGCCCGGCGAAAACTAATATTGGCCCATAAAACCACAAATCTAGCAGGCTCCTGATCTGGATCAGGGACAAGCATTGTGTAAATTGCATCCAGAAAAGTGAGCATATGGCCGGTGTTGTACGGACCCAGTGTGGCATTGTGATGGAGGACCCCGTTTTGAGTGATGGCAGCACACATAGTTATATTACCCCCACGCTGTCCAGGGACATTGGTAATTGCCCTCTGTCCTATTACATTTCTTCCGCGGCGCCTGGTTTTGGTGAGGTTGAAGCCAACCTCATCCACATAAATAAATTCATGGCGAATTACATGGGCATCCAGCTCCAATACTCTTTGTAACAGACAAAATAATATACAGATGAGTAAATATGGTATGTCTGAAGTACTGGAAGTAGTGTTGCATACATACCTCTACAAAGTCATGTCGCATATTCTTGATTCTGTCAGAGTTTCTCTCAAATGGCACCTTGAAAAGTTGTTTCATCGTCACTCAGTGCCATTGGAGGAAGCGTTGTGTGGTCGACAGGCTTACAGCATTGATGTTGTTAAGTATGGTGTCATTATTCAAGATATGCTCTCTAATCTCTCAAATCCTAATTGCATTGTTGGCCAAAACCTTATTTATAATTGCAGTCTCTTGTACATCTGTAAACAAGCGTCCTCGTCCTTCCATGATGTCTTTGCCTTTCCACTCTGTACAGAATTCAAACACAGTATGTGTTCAGCATAGGAACTATAAACAATGTACAAAAAAATGTAGTACAGCATGATAACCAACCTCATTCATTCAATGCAGTGCAGTAAATGGATGGCTTAGAGTTACAAATGTTTATGCAATACTATGCAGTCATACGTATTTTACAGTACATTACTGTAATGCTAAAATAGTCATTAGATAGTTGCATACCTGTTCTCATTTCTGAAGGTTCGAATTATGGACACCACTGTAAATCGACTCAAGTTGGGCTGGACGCTCAGTCCAGCCTCTCTCATGGTCAAACCGTGGTTGATCACATGATCAACAAGTGTTGCCCTAATCGCATCAGAGATGGCTCTCCTTCCTTCTCTTCTTTGCCCTTGTCCTCTTCTTCCTCTTTCTCTCCCCCCTATTCCTCTCTGTCCATTGCTGGCATCCATTGTTCAAAACAGGTAATCTGACCTTTGACCTATTTATAGGCCTATACTACAGTAAAGCAGTGATTGGTTAGTGATCAGTTAAGCTATTAGTGTTTGCCCATGTGAGGAGTGTGTGTGTGACCTGGTGAATAAGTGTAGCATTTTGATTGGTTGTGTTTGGAAAAGGAAAGCAAGTCACTTCCTGTTAGATTTTTGTGTTTTAGGTAGAGAATTGTGTGTAGTGTTTTGAAAAAAGTGTTTTATGCAATTGACAACTGAGTCAAAGGCTGAGAAATAGCTTATGGTTTTGGATATTTGGTGTGTAGTTTTGCACTTTGAGTGAGAGGTTTCAAAAATCGTGTGACATGAAAAGATTTTGTGTGTAAGCAGTTGGAAAAAACTGTAATTACATACAGTGCCTTGCGAAAGTATTCGGCCCCCTTGAACTTTGCGACCTTTTGCCACATTTCAGGCTTCAAACATAAAGATATAAAACTGTATTTTTTTGTGAAGAATCAACAACAAGTGGGACACAATCATGAAGTGGAACGACATTTATTGGATATTTCAAACTTTTTTAACAAATCAAAAACTGAAAAATTGGGCGTGCAAAATTATTCAGCCCCTTTACTTTCAGTGCAGCAAACTCTCTCCAGAAGTTCAGTGAGGATCTCTGAATGATCCAATGTTGACCTAAATGACTAATGATGATAAATACAATCCACCTGTGTGTAATCAAGTCTCCGTATAAATGCACCTGCACTGTCTCAGAGGTCCGTTAAAAGTGCAGAGAGCATCATGAAGAACAAGGAACACACCAGGCAGGTCCGAGATACTGTTGTGAAGAAGTTTAAAGACGGATTTGGATACAAAAAGATTTCCCAAGCTTTAAACATCCCAAGGAGCACTGTGCAAGCGATAATATTGAAATGGAAGGAGTATCAGACCACTGCAAATCTACCAAGACCTGGCCGTCCCTCTAAACCTTCAGCTCATACAAGGAGAAGACTGATCAGAGATGCAGCCAAGAGGCCCATGATCACTCTGGATGAACTGCAGAGATCTACAGCTGAGGTGGGAGACTCTGTCCATAGGACAACAATCAGTCGTATATTGCACAAATCTGGCCTTTATGGAAGAGTGGCAAGAAGAAAGCCATTTCTTAAAGATATCCATAAAAAGTGTCGTTTAAAGTTTGCCACAAGCCACCTGGGAGACACACCAAACATGTGGAAGAAGGTGCTCTGGTCAGATGAAACCAAAATTGAACTTTTTGGCAACAATGCAAAATGTTATGTTTCTCGTAAAAGCAACACAGCTCATCACCCTGAACACACCATCCCCACTGTCAAACATGGTGGTGGCAGCATCATGGTTTGGGCCTGCTTTTCTTCAGCAGGGACAGGGAAGATGGTTAAAATTGATGGGAAGATGGATGGGGCCAAATACAGGACCATTCTGGAAGAAAACCTGATGGAGTCTGCAAAAGACCTGAGACTGGGATGGAGATTTGTCTTCCAACAAGACAATGATCCAAAACATAAAGCAAAATCTACAATGGAATGGTTCAAAAATAAACATATCCAGGTGTTAGAATGGCCAAGTAAAAGTCCAGACCTGAATCCAATCGAGAATCTGTGGAAAGAACTGAAAACTGCTGTTCACAAATGCTCTCCATCCAACCTCACTGAGCTCGAGCTGTTTTGCAAGGAGGAATGGGAAAAAATTTCAGTTTCTCGATGTGCAAAACTGATACAGACATACCCCAAGCGACTTACAGCTGTAATCGCAGCAAAAGGTGGCGCTACAAATTATTAACTTAAGGGGGCTGAATAATTTTGCACGCCCAATTTTTCAGTTTTTGATTTGTTAAAAAAGTTTGAAATATCCAATAAATGTCGTTCCACTTCATGATTGTGTCCCACTTGTTGTTGATTCTTCACAAAAAAATACAGTTTTATATCTTTATGTTTGAAGCCTGAAATGTGGCAAAAGGTCGCAAAGTTCAAGGGGGCCGAATACTTTCTCAAGGCACTGTATGTATGTTATTGGCAGCAGTTGCTTCCTTGTCTAAATGAGATGAAAAGGCAGAGATAAATGGATACTGTACATTGGTATACTGTATACTTTGTATTGGTCATAGAGATTGATAGAAAAGGGACGATGAAAGAAGAGGTACGGTATTTGTGTAGGAGGATGTGTGTGATCTGTGACCTGTGTGTTTATGTAAGTGTGTGTGTGTGCGTGTGTATGCATATGAGTGTACCTGTATGTTTATGTGTGTGTATGCTTCTGTGTGTGTGTGTGTATATGTGTGTGTGTGTGTGTATACATATGTGTGTACCTGTATGTTCAAGTGTGTGACAACATTATCCATTCATATGTGTTAGTGTGTATCTGCATGTGTATCTCCTATATCCTTCTATGTACTTTCCATGGCTGCTGGGCCACGCTGGAAGCCTCATGATAATCTGTTATGGCACCCATCCATTCTGCTGGTCCGTGATTTACTGCCATGTGTCATCCACAGCCTCTCACCAAGGGAAGTTAAATGACCCGAAAATAACATTAATATGTACTGGAGATAGATGGAGTGCTGGACTGAAGGGGTGGTCTCTGGCATTGGCTTTCACCCGTGGAAACATTACCTCAAATACGACCCGCAACACCGATAAGGGTCAAGAACCGGCATTCAGTTTTACAGTCGAATGCTGTGGAAGAGTCAAGTGTTCTGCTGGTATGGCTAAGAGTCTGTTAGAGACGGTGTAGGCTGGCTGCTAAACTCTCATTGGTGCAGGTCCTCTTGTGTTGATCCGATTGGTCACAGAGAGTTGAAGGAAAAGTCTCGCAACCAATTGAATTTGTTTCTCCAAAGAATAGTCGTTCATGAGTGTGTACAGTTTGCTGAATTAACGTGAGTATTAATCTTATCCAGTTGCACTTGGCAGATGCTGACATGCTAGAAAAACAATAGTTTGTTTGAATCAACAACGATCAGAGCAAACATCACTTTAAACTCCTACAATTTGAAATGATGTATACTTTTACTTTTGATATTTCAGTATATTTAAAAACCAAATACTTTCAGACTTTTACTCAAGTAGTATTTCCCTGGATGACTTTAACTTTCTATTAAGGTATCTTTACTTTTACTCAAGTATGACAATTGGGTACTTTATACGCCGCTGATGATAAACCTAGAATTAGCCTTTCGGAGCCCACAAGGCAACACATACTACGCACGTCATAGACAGCAGTTCTAACATACTAACCAATTCAACTGTGCAAACACAGTTTCATACTGGATGCACAGGCTTGAAGTTCACGTCACCACTGTGAGACATCTCTGGAACTGAGTAGCATGTAGACCGTGAATAACTGTTTTAGCACACATACCTCCAGCGCCATGTGTGGTCTGTGGAATGCCATCTAAAGCCTGTGTGTTTGCGTGTTGTGGACCCGCACACACGGTGTGTCTGCGTGTGCATGTCCACTATGCATGGCAAGACAGCTGTGAGGATGGACTCTCATACGCAAAGCGTAACGCTACGCAAATGGTAAGCAAGCATAACGGTAAGCAAGCATAACACTGTGCAGAAACATTTCTGTTTGAATGTGTGTGTGCAGTGATGGATATCCAACTATCCATACTTGTCTGTGCCAGTCAAACAGGTCGCTGTGAGCGTGGACACCTGGGCACTCGGCCTTAAAAGCACAAGCGGTGCAATTACAGGCATGGACCATGAAAAAAGTGGCATCTGAACGTTAAATGAACTTACTATGGGCTATTGAGTGGTGCAGTCACACTCGGTAAGGTGTGAAACTATCTACCGCGTCTGTTGGTGAAGACATTTATGAGGAGGAGTTTGAGACTTTTTATTATGGTCACTAGAAGGATATAGCGAATACTTGTATAGTCGGTTTCACCCTCTGCTTGCAAATAGGAGGAACTGGCATGGGATACTTAGAACCTTAAAGGTGCTCTGGAAAAGAGTGTTTCAAAAATCAATCTGAATTGTGTATATATTCTTGCTTTACTGCCTTCTAACTCAAATAAAAAAGTGTCCCTGTTAGCTACCTGATCCTATGTGTACTACATGATTGATTTGAAAAGAGTAAACTAGTATGTCATTTCGACAGTAGAAACCTTACTCTAAACTACCATGTTCCTGGTCATATAGTCAACAACAAATAAAATATATATTTTTTGGACTTCAGTACACAGTTGTTTTGGTATTATTCCCTTTGCATCTGTACAGATGTAGGTTCTTAATTTGATCACTCTTTTGTTGATGATAATTTTCCTTCAAAGCAAGGAATGTAAACTTGTAGTGTATTAGGTTTCTATAAAATATTTCAAAAGTTTGTAAATTCCACTTAAAAATATTAGACTTGACACCCGTACAAAAATTTCCATGAATTATAATCCACATAATAAATCACATTTCCTGTTGCTGCAGGATTATTTTCCTGCTATAACAAATTGACTCAGATTAAATGCTACGTTTGTACATTTAACACAATCCTCCACATTTTATACAGAGCAGATGGGCCATAAGCAAAACAAACGCCAGAAGAGGACAAGAGGAAAGACAGAGGGTAAAATCATATATTTCCTTCAAATGGGGGTGAGATGAACCACAGATGTTTGTGGATGAGATGAGCTGACTCACACAGCTGGTGAGAGAACATTCTTGTCAATGAGTGGACAGCCTCCTCGAGTCTCATGCCAGTACCACGAATCATTGAATCTGTGCTCTCAGACATGAAATGAAATCACATATTAGAAATATAAAGGGAGTTGTCGTAGGTTGAATCCAGAAACACTTGGGAAACATTCTGGCTTCCCAATTCCCCTACCGGCCTTGACGAACTTCAGAGCACCGTGACATTGCTCCATCAATCTGTGTTTAAGACTAGCACAGCCGGCCATGCTAGGGCTCTCTCTCGCTCTCTTTCTGCCTCTCTGTCTCCCTCTCTCTATGGCTCCTCTTATCTGACACCTGCAGTTAAATGAACACCAGAGCAGAACTGACCATGACTGCCTAATAAGAGGCAGAACAAACACAGCCATTGAGAGAATTCATCCCAATTCAAAGGGCCATCAGAGTGGAAAAGAGGCTCAAATGCCCTCAATTCAGAGCTGCAGCAACAACAAAAAACCACATAAAAAATAAGAAGAGTATGTATTAGAACAAAGTACATTCTGGTAAAGTGCCATATAAGTAACACATGGGAGGCCAGATCTTTTGAATTTCCCCAGTTTTGACTTTCCCCAGTACAACCATGTAAAAAAAACAACATACATGCAGAAATATTAATATGTGACTGTTTACCCATTGCTGTACCCTTGATCTGAACATAGTCTTTTTTTAGGCCATACCTTGGGATGTGGCTGCAGCCCCCAGACCAGACCAGGCCACAGCCCAGTCTACTGGGACAAGCGACCCAGGTCTTTGTTCTGCCCGACCCAACCGCCAGTCACCAGCTAGGGGGATGAAGATGTGATGGGCTACCCTCCTGTCCCCCAGCCCTCCAGCCCCTCAACCCTCCAGGCAATTCAACCCTCAGCACCCAGACCCTATTCCAGTGGAGCCCCAGATGCTATAGGGGATGGAATGGGGAGTCCGGACAGGCTGAGTTAGCTTAAAGAGATATAGTCAGCTGGGAAACTTTCCACTATAGGAAAGAGGCTGTGCGTGTGCATGACGGACAGAGGGGAATCACAGGCAAAACAAACGGTGAGCCGCATGCGAGGATTGCGTGTGCTTTATTGCATACATTGACATACAAAGCCTGCAGGCGATGAAACATGTATGTACAATACTATCTACCACATTCATTACTTTATTCAATCTTACTGTAGTACTGCTGTGACAAATTCTGTGAACAATTCTGTCAAGATGCTATTTTACCTACATGTTGTTGACATGCACATTTGCGTTGAAGTGCTTGTATATTGTGTGTGTTTTTCCCTGGAAGTGTATTGGGGATCATAAAAATGCCATGCTTCATAAATAGCAGCTCATCACGATATTAACACTCAAAGCAATCTGTGTCTGGTAGGGCTATTTTGAACAATACATGAAGGGAAAAGGGAGGGACAGCCAGCATGTTAGGATGTCTTCTTTCATCTCCCCCCACTAAAGCAGCAGTGCACAAGAAACAGGAAGTACCATAGTTTGGTTGCAGCAACACCTGCAAGCCAGGGATCAGGTCCCACAGGGCACAGATGTCAGTTCAAAATCTAGTTTGGATTTCAATTGGTTTGAGTTGTCAATTAACATGAATTCAATGGGAAATCAATAAAAATCACAACATTACTGGATTTAGGTTAAACGTTGGATGAAAAAAAGACCTAATGCCCTTTAAGTTGATGACTTTTTGTAAATCCAATTCGTCACATTGATTTTTTGGGTTGAAATGACGTGGAAGCAATGGACACCTGTTCACAGTACCTTCAGATGGAAACCTGTTCACAGTACCTTCAGATGGACACCTGTTCACAGTACCTTCAGATGGACACCTGTTCACAGTACCTTCAAATGGAAACCTGTTCACAGTACCTTCAAATGGAAACCTGTTCACAGTACCTTCAGATGGACACCTGTTCACAGTACCTTCAGATGGACACCTGTTCACAGTACCTTCAAATGGACACCGGTTCGCAGTACCTTCAGATGGACACCTGTTCACAGTATCTTCAAATGGACACCTGTTCACAGTACCTTCAGATGGACACCTGTTCACAGTACCTTCAAATGGACACCTGTTTACAGTACCTTCAGATGGAAACCTGTTCACAGTATCTTCAGATGGAAACCTGTTCACAGTACCTTCAAATGGAAACCTGTTTACAGTACCTTCAGATGGAAACCTGTTCACAGTATCTTCAGATGGAAACCTGTTCACAGTACCTTCAAATGGAAACCTGTTCACAGTATCTTCAGATGGAAACCTGTTCACAGTATCTTCAGATGGAAACCTGTTCACAGTATCTTCAGATGGAAACCTGTTCACAGTATCTTCAGATGGAAACCTGTTCACAGTACCTTCAAATGGAAACCTGTTTACAGTACCTTCAGATGGAAACCTGTTCACAGTATCTTCAGATGGAAACCTGTTCACAGTATCTTCAGATGGAAACCTGTTCACAGTACCTTCAAATGGAAACCTGTTTACAGTACCTTCAGATGGACACCTGTTCACAGTATCTTCAAATGGAAACCTGTTTACAGTACCTTCAGATGGACACCTGTTCACAGTATCTTCAGATGGAAACCTGTTTACAGTACCTTCAGATGGACACCTGTTCAGTACCTTCAGATGCTATCACAAAGCAGCACATAAGATACTCAGATCACAAACTGACAGTTCATTTGCATAGATCAGCCTGCTGTCCTAGTTCAACATATTCTCGGGCTCCGACTGTAGCAACAAGCAACAACACAATTTCAAGATGGCGACAATTTATTTCCAAGCAATGTGTTTCCAAGGAATTGGTCAGAAAGCAAATCATTTTAGGCTGTAAGAGGTTTCTCCAGACCGTCTTCAAGGCTTTCATTGGACGAAAACTGACGAGAGCTTGACAGGGCCTATCAGCTGTAGATGATCATTGGCATGTGAAGGCCAGATAAGTCAAGTTTAGCAGAGAGTCAGCAAAGTGTCTTAAGACTTTGCGAATAACAGATTGTATCCAGCTCTGTGAGAGTTAGTATAACATTCTGAATCTGAATGTCTGTCCTCAGCTATAAAAAAAAAACCCACACCATTGACCAAGACATAAGCTCCTTTTGTACCAAACTATGAATGTATGATGATGGAGGGCATTCTGGGTTATATTTGCAGTGTGAAAGGGGGCAAGCGGACCTAGGAATGTTTTTGGGAGCAAGATGACATGTTTTGTCATTTTGTTTGTCTCTGCTGTCCCCATGGTTACACTGTAAGGGTCAGCTCAGTTACCATGTCATGGGTTCAATCGGTAAGTTAGCCATGAGACACATATTTCAGTTTCCTTCATAGCATCCTTAGATTTCCAGTGGTGTAAAAGCCTTCTGAGTCATGGTCCTAAAGTGATGCATTATGCAGAGTGACAGTGTGTGAAGATTACAGGAGTTTTTTGTAATTACCTGTCAACTTGTTTTGTAAAGCATGCACATCCTGTGTGAGCGCCGAGGAGACGGCCCCAAAAATGATCGCTCGAGGGGGGCAAACAAATCAGTGTCGCAACAAAGAAAAAAGCCATATGCACACACAAATGTGTAATTTTAGGCTCTTGCTTTTGTTGTTCGAGTTAAAACAACCTCCATCATCAACAAATGGAAATTAGACAATTATTTAAGTGAGTGGCTCGGAGAAATTATTAAATTAAAGGTCCAATGCATCCGTTTTTTTAACTCAATATCAAATCATTTATGGGTAACAATTAAGTACCCTACTGTGATTGTTTTAAATGAAAATGGTCAAAAAGAAACAAAAATTGCTTCCTAGCAAAGAACATTTTCTCAAGCAATAATTTTGCTAGGACTCTCTGGAGGTGGTCTGTGTGGGGAGGAGAAAACAGAACATTAGCTGCTACTGGCAGAGAGGTTTGGAACTCTCTTTCTTATTGGTCTATTAACTAATGGTGATGTCACCAGGCAGGCCAAAACTCCATCTCACCAAAACAAGCTGACATTTCAGGCGTTCTTTTCAAACAGCTCTTACACTAAAATGGCATTATCTCCGTTTGTATAATTTCACAGTATTATTCCAACGTCATAGTGTGGAAATATTTATAAAATTCATAAAATCACAGTTTTGACTGCACTGGACCTTTAAACCTGTGGTCCCTATAACCCTTTGAATCAATTGTCCAAATTATAGTGCTCTTACGCAAACTCCCATATCTGCTATGTGGTAGAGAAAGCTAACTAATTGTTTTTCCATTACCTACTGATACACATTTATCCAACAGATCGATGCTGTTCTCATTCTATCCCACCAGCTTAATGTAATTAACTACAAATGTGCACCACTGGAGTTTGGAGAGTCCCGTGGTGAGGTTGTTTTAAAAGCCAGGGTTCCCTGAGGAGAACTAAAGAAGCTCCCTGAAGCTGTTTATTTATCCACACACACACACACACACACACACACACACACACACACACACACACACACACACACACACACACACACACACACACACACACACACACACACACACACACACACACACACACACACAGATTCCTCTGCTGCTTACAAAGTACTTCTAAATGGGGTTTTATTGGGTAATGGGGTAATACGTTTATGGGCTAAGTAGCCTCCCTGTGGTCTTAAAAACAATTAGCTCCAACCCTAATTAGGAAGTTTTTTTAATACAACTGTTTTAACAATGTGATTATATAATTGTGTGATTTTCAATTATAGTTGTAATGAACTTGTTGAACATTGCTGTTATTTTTATTGGATTGTAATTTTGACGTTTTCTGTTCAAAGAACATTTAATAGCCAATGAAAAAATATGAAAATAATTTATTAAAACAATTCTGAATTTGTCTTGATCTTTCTTCTTTTCACACATTAATTATAGAAAAGCATTTGACTGTTATCCAAAAGATAAAAACAGATACAGACACAAACAACATAAACAAACAGTTATCCAATAGATACAAACTGTTATCCTACAGATACAAACTGTTATCCAACAGATACAAACTGTTATTCTACAGATACAAACTGTTATCCAACAGATACAAACTGTTATCCTACAGATACAAACTGTTATCCAACAGATACAAACTGTTATCCAACAGATACAAACTGTTATCCTACAGATACAAACTGTTATCCAACAGATACAAACTGTTATCCTACAGATACAAACTGTTATCCAACAGATACAAACTGTTATCCAACAGATACAAACTATTATCCAACAGATACAAACTGTTATCCAACAGATCCAAACGGTTATCCTACAGATACAAACTGTTATCCTACAGATACAAACTGTTATCCTACAGACACAAACTGTTATCATACAGATACAAACTGTTATCCAATAGATCCAAACTGTTATCCTACAGACACAAACTGTTATCATACAGATACAAACTGTTATCCAATAGATACAAACTGTTATCCTACAGATACAAACTGTTATCCAATAGATACAAACTGTTATCCTACAGATACAAACTGTTATCCTACAGATACAAACTGTTATCCAATAGATCCAAACTGTTAAATCAACAGATACAAACTGTTATCCAATAGATACAAACTGTTATCCTACAGATACAAACTGTTATCATACAGATACAAACTGTTATCCAATAGATCCAAACTGTTATCCTACAGATACAAACTGTTATCCAACAGAAACAAACTGTTATCCTATGGATACAAATGGTTATCCTACGGATACAAACGGTTATCCTACGGATACAAACTGTTATCCAATAGATACAAACTGTTATCCTACAGATACTAACTGTTATCGAATAGATACAAACTGTTATCCAATAGATTCAAACTGTTATCCTACAGATACAAACTGTTATCCAATAGATACAAACTGTTAAATCAACAGATACAAACTGTTATCCTACAGATACAAACTGTTATCCTACAGATACAAACTGTTATCCAATAGATCCAAACAGTTATCCTACAGATACAAACTGTTATCCTACAGACACAAACTGCTATCATACAGATACAAACGATTATCCAACAGATACAAACTGTTATCCTAAAGATACAAACGGTTATCCTACAGATACAAACTGTTATCCAACAGATACAAACTGTTATCCTAGAGATACTGTCACACCCTGACCATAGTTTGCTTTGTATGTTTCTATGTTTTGTTTGGTCAGGGTGTGATCTGAGTTGGCATTCTATGTTGTATGTCTAGTTTGTCTGTTTCTGTGTTTATCCCTGATATGGTTCTCAATCAGAGGCAGGTGTTAGTCATTGTCTCTGATTGGGAACCATATTTAGGTAGCCTGTTTGGTGTTGGGGTTTGTGGGTGATTGTTCCTGTCTCTGTGTTTGCACCAGATAGGTTTGTTTTGGTTTTTCACATTTCTTGGTTTTGTTAGTCTATTCATGTATAGTTTCTTTATTAAAGAACCATGAATAATAACAACGCTGCGTTTTGGTCCGCCTCTCCTTCGACACAAGAAAACCGTTACAGATACAAACTGTTATCCTACAGACACAAACTGTAATCCAACAGATACAAACTGTTTTCCAATAGATACAAACTGTTATCCTACAGATACAAACTGTTATCCAACAGATACAAACTGTTTTCCAATAGATACAAACTGTTATCATACAGATACAAACTAATATCCAATAGATACAAACGGTTATCCAATTGATACAAACTGTTATCCTACTGATACAAACTGTTATCCTACTGATACAAACTGTTATCCTACAGATACAAACTGTTATCCAATAGATACAAACTGTTATCCTACAGATACAAACTGTTATCCTACAGATACAAACTGTTATCCAACAGATACAAACTGTTATCCAATTGATACAAACTGTTATCCTACTGATACAAACTGTTATCCTACTGATACAGACTGTTATCATACAGATACAAACGGTTATCCAATTGATACAAACTGTTATCCTACTGATACAAACTGTTATCCTACTGATACAAACTGTTATCCTACAGATACAAACTGTTATCCAATAGATACAAACTGTTATCCTACAGATACAAACTGTTATCCTACAGATACAAACTGTTATCCAACAGATACAAACTGTTTTCCAATAGATACAAACTGTTATCATACAGATACAAACTAATATCCAATAGATACAAACGGTTATCCAACAGATACAAACTGTTATCCAATAGATACAAACTGTAATCCTACAGAGATACAAACTGTTATCCAACAGATACAAACGGTTATCCTACAGATACAAACTGTTATCCTACAGAGATACAAACTGTAATCCTACAGATACAAACTGTTATCCTACAGATACAAACTGTTATCCTACAGAGATACGAATTATAATCCTACAGATACAAACTGTAATCCTGCAGATACAAACTGTAATCCTACAGATACAAACTGTAATCCTACAGATACAAACTTATCTACAGATACAAAGTTATCCTACAGATACAAACTGTAATCCTACAGAAACAAACTGTTATCTACAGATATAAACGGTTATCTACAGGTACAAACTGTTATCCTACAGATACAAACATATACCCTTTGCCTTTGAAACTATGGCAAACGTATCACTTGAAGTAATTATATGAATGGAATTCAGTTTATATTAATGTATAAGTGACCTGTCTTCGTAAATGTTATTGGAACAATATTTTGGAATCTGTGAATTCGTGTGCGGTGAGAATGTGTCAGTGTGTGTGTGTGTGCATGCTTGTGTGTGTGCATGCATGCACAATCATCGGTGGAGGTTAGGGACGCAAGAAAACTCCATTATCCTCTAAAAGCAGGGCCATCCAACCTTAAACAGAGACATGCTTTATGCCTGGGCAGCTCGACAAAGTGACAGATCCTAAAATGGAGCAGCAAACAGAATCGTCCTCACCCTCTGAGATGCAAGGAACACTGCAGACTTGATCGTGAATATTTGTTAAAGTAATCTCTGCAGAATAAAAACACACACACACACACACACACACACACACACACACACACACACACACACACACACACACACACACACACACACACACACACACACACACACACACACACACACAAATGGAATGGTGATTCCCCAGCTGTAGTGGTGGTGTCTGAAAGCACAGATGTTCCCTTGCCTCTCACAGACATGGAGGCGTTGCTTGATCTCCCAGCCAGATGTGAACACATCCCCACCACTTCAGGACAGGAAGTTTACCCAGTCAACAAGACTGCCCATACAATAAAACTTGGTATACGGGCATATGATTTGAAGCTGTCTTTTCTGTGGACAATGGTAAAGTGCTTTGCCTTTTGAGGAACTGGATTTGAAATGAAACAACTGAAATGCAGATTGGATGAATATTAATTAAATAATGAATCATGTTTAAAAATAAAAATAAAAACAGAGCAATACAATCCCTCATAGTAAGAATAGTGTCAGGATTGAACCAATATCAAACTGTACATAGCGTCTGTCTGAGTCATTGGCTTATAATCTACCTCGTACATCTATAATTGATTGAAATAATTCAAGAAATTGAGTTTTCTATCAAATCAAAGTGTTTTAATACAATAACGGTAGACCAAATCTGATTGGAAAACGTTTGTGGATTTCCATCTTTGCAAATAATAAC
The DNA here is from genome assembly GCF_018296145.1 of Oncorhynchus tshawytscha. Classification (NCBI taxonomy): domain Eukaryota; kingdom Metazoa; phylum Chordata; class Actinopteri; order Salmoniformes; family Salmonidae; genus Oncorhynchus; species Oncorhynchus tshawytscha. The sequence goes on from NC_056442.1 coordinate 8,819,093, forward strand.
TTTGTTTAGAAGCCCATCCACAATCTTCATTACAATAAGATGTAATTACATTGAATGATTTCATTATTATTTCAATTGCGTAAGAACTTCTCTTGAAGTCTGATATTGGTTGGTTTGTTGTGGTTGTGATCAACCTGTATGTTAAAGATCACAATGTACTTAGTGTGTCCAAAAATATCCACAATACATCCTAGTTACTTGTGTTTAACCAGTTGTGGTAGTACATGTTCACACTGCGTCTGTTTGGTATGTGCCTATATCTGTCTTCCTGCCTGTAGAAAATGTGCATCTGTGTGTGCACTTGTGTGCCCCTGCCTCTACGGCCTTGTACGTGTGTGGCTCCGATTATGTGGGCGCTTCGGCCCATCGGCCCCATCTATGTGCCTACGCATGTGCCCCTATGCATGTGTGTCTGTGTGTGTTCATCGATAGCATGGGGGATACATCTGCGTTAACTTAACCCATTGGGAGAGGCTCCCAGCAGGTAGCTAGCTGTATGTCAGCTTGGGTCGGCACAAATCATCTGGACAGGCAGAAGCGTGAAATCTTTCCAGGCCGGGACAGATGACTTCTCTTGAACCCTCGCTGCCCTACCCTGGCCCTGTGCACTCTGCACACAGATCCATGGCCAGAGCACGGCCAATCCTTATTCCTGGCAGGCATACCAAATTGCAACCTGTTCCCTATATAGTGCACTACTTTTGTCACTAAATAGGGAATAGGGTGCCATTTGAGACGCAGCCCTGCACTTGCTTTGACACAGCAGAATGGCAGCAATGCGGTTCAGAGGTTTCAGGTGCAGCACGCGGACCACTTTGCCCTTGTGCCCTGAGACAGGAAACCGTATCCCGCAAACCTGCTGCACCCCACGCGAACAACAACCTCGATTGCAGCCCATGTCCAATCAGACTCCCCTCATCCGGCGAGGACCAAACCATCTCCTGATTATCACCCTCTGCTCATCCCTTGGACTAATCCACCCTATATGTGTGTGTGTGTGGGGTGGGGTGGGGGGGGGGGGGGGGTGGACTGGTATAATGGAGAGAGACAGAGAGAAAAAGAGAGAGAGAAAGAGAAAGAAACAGAGAGAGGGAGAGAGAGAGATGGGGGTGCAGGAGAGAGAGAGAGATGGGGGTGCAGGGAGAGAGAGAGAGATGGGGGTGCAGGGAGAGAGAGAGAGATGGGGGTGCAGGGAGAGAGAGAGAGAGAGATGGGGGTGCAGGGAGAGAGAGAGAGATGGGGGTGCAGGGAGAGAGAGAGAGATGGGGGTGCAGGGGAGAGAGAGAGATGGGGGTGCAGGGAGAGAGAGAGAGATGGGGGTGCAGGGAGAGAGAGAGAGATGGGGGTGCAGGGAGAGAGAGAGAGAGATGGGGGTGCAGGGAGAGAGAGAGAGATGGGGGTGCAGGGAGAGAGAGAGAGCTCACAGACAGAGAGACGAAACATGGAACATATGTATGTTAAGAAAGAGGAACATATATCGCTTCTGCTTTATCTACTCTACCTGAGTATGAGCAATACATACGGTCACCAATATGTGCATGTATTGACAAATGTTAATGTTTATATATTTTAGAAAAGTTCAAATGTTTCCCATATTGTCGCAACAAATTTGTCAGCTATACATTTGTTTGAATTAAAACACTTGAAGTAAAAGGTAGGCAAACGTCTTTCATTTCAGCGTGTGTCCTGTTTCTTAAGAGCCCTGTGTCTCACATATCAGCTGATTGAAATAGTGTTATCTTTTTGTAGTGAGGTGGATGACAGAAACCCTAATGGAAGGCAGGTGTGCTCATGTGTTTGCATTAAGTCCTCAAGTGGGAAAGTGGGTTCAAAGTCAAACCACATGGAGGGGGCCAAGCTAGCAGGGAGGTGTGACTGGGCAGCCATGTTGGATCTCCATGAACGAATGCTGCTGCTCCACAGTTGGTACTGTGGCTTCATAGGAAATACAGCGAGACTATGGCTGACTTGGCTGACAAGAGAGACTATGGTAAGTATTAATACAGTCAAAATGTTTCTAGAGAAGATTTTTTTCTGGACAATTTCACCAGGATTGTGTATGCAGAAACACACTATTGCGACAAGTACAAACCCTTTAATCTAAAATTATAAAATTGTGTAAGCAGTTCTTAAAAAGCTGGAATCCGCAACGGTGAAACTGCCACGGCCGTGTGATTTTACGACAACAAAGACTTCACTGTAACGGTCGTCGGTGGAAGAAGGTGAGAACCAAAGAGCAGCGTGGTACTTGTTCATGTTATTTATTTCAACTGAACACTATCAAACAAAGAAACAAAAGCACAACCGAAACAGCTCCGTCAGGTGCGAACCGCACTAAACAGAAAAATAATAACCCACAACTCAAGGGTGAAAACAGGCTGCCTAAGTATGGTTCTCAACCAGGGACAACGATTGACAGCTGCCTCTGATTGAGAACCATACCAGGCCAAACACAGAAATACCAAATCATAGAAAAAAGAACATAGACTGCCCACCCATCTCACGCCCTGACCATACATACAAAGACATCACAAAGGAACTAAGGTCAGAACGTGACAGTCACTTCAAACAATGGACACTGTTTTATTCCCTCGGACATCAAATCACATCATTGCATGTGTGATAGAACAGCAGAGTATGTCAAAGTTTTGTTTTTTTACCCACAATTCCTCCTCTGCTCAATTTCAGAAAAAAACTGTAAAACGTGTGCCTAGGCTTCACCTGATGCAGATTTCAGCTTTAAACGATAGCTACAATGTGCATAGTAAACTGATACATTGCAATGTTTAGTAATCCTCTAATACGTCTAATTCTTGGATAATGAGTACTAGGCGATTATTCTGACCTGATGTTAGGTGCCATGTCACAGCAATGTAGTTTATCACAGTAAACTAGTGTAAAATTCCCCCATTACTCATCTGACCACTGAAGGATTTCACGTGTCTTGCCAGTGGCTGTGCATCATCTTCGGCAAATGGGCTTGAACGTTTCACAGACACAGAAACGGCCCAGAATAGGAATCGGACACGCAGGATTGTAGGCTCGTTAACAAATCTACGTCTCTAATGGCGTAACGGGCAGAACAGTCATGGCTGTCGGCCTGGGCCATATAACATCCGAGCTGGAACACGGCATTGATGATGTCAGGGGGAGCATACAGTACACACACACACACACACACTCAAATTCACACGGAAGCACTCACACACATGCATACTCGGGCATGCATGCACACACAAACACACACAAGCACACAGTAGGCTTATGTCATGAATAGTGTTAAGTCTCCACAAAAACAGAAAACAGAACATTTGGGGCGGGGGGCATTCACAATGAAAATGATTGACTAAGCGAGGTGTTCCTCATCTTTTTTCAATGCAAACATATATGATCAACTCTTCCGAGAGGAGAGACAACTGAGAGAAGCTGTGAGGCTGTGAGGCCTACATGTGCTGCAGAAGCCTGGGGAACGGGTGAGTCTACTCTCCAGGCTCCAGGATAATCACAGGCCTGGCTTATCTGAGCGGACACAGGGAACTATGAGTGACACTGCCACACTGTATTCATCACAGCCCATTTTCAAATGGGAAAAAGACATGCTAATGAGCTGGCGAGAGATGTTTATGAGGAATCCCTTAACAAGCCAACAGATCACTAACAGATGACTGCTGGCTCTTAGCCATGTGATAGCATCAAGCTAGCCCACTTTTTACATACCATAAACTGTAGAGCAGAGCTACAGTTGAAGTCGGATGTTTACATACACCTTAGCCAAATAGATTGAAACTCAGTTTTTTGCAATTCCTGACATTTAATTCCAGTAAAAATCTCCTGTCTTGGATCACCACTTTATTTTAAGATTGTGAAATGTCAGAATAATAGTAGGGAAAATTATTTCTTTCAGCTTTTATTTTTTTCATCATATTCCCGTTGGGTCAGAAGTTTACATACACTCAATTAGTATTTGGTAGCATTGCCTTTAAATTGTTTAACTTGGGTCAAACGATTCGGGTAGCCTTCCACAAGCTTCGCACAATAAGTTGGGTAAATTTTGTCCCATTCCTCCTGACAGAGCTGGTGTAACTGAGTCATGTTTGTAGGCCTCCTTGCTTGCACACGCTTTTTCAATTCTGTCCACAAATTTTCTATAGGATTCAAGTCAGGGCTTTGTGATGGCCACTCCAATACCTTGACTTTGTTGTCCTTAAGCCATTTTGCCACAACTTTGCTTGGGGTCATTGTCCATTTGGAAGACCAAGCATTAACTTCCTGACTGATGTCTTGAGATGTTGCTTCAATATATCCACATAATTTTCCTTCCTCGTGATGTCGTCTATTTTGTGAAGTGCACCAGTCCTTCCTGCAGAAAAGCACCCCCACAACATGATGCTGCCACCTCCGTGCTTCACGGTTGGGATGGTGTCCCTCAGCTTGCAAGCCTCCCCCTTTTTCCTCCAAACATAACGATGGTCATTATGGCCAAAAAGTTATATTTTTGTTTCATCAGACCAGAAGACATTTCTCCAAAAAGTACGATCTTTGTCCTCATGTGCAGTTGCAAACCGTAGTCTGGCTTTTTTATAGCGGTTTTGGAGCAGTGGCTTCTTTCTTGCTGAGCGGCCTTTCAGGTTCTGTCGACATACAGTTGAAGTCGGAAGATTACATACATTTAGCTTGGAGTCATTAAAACTCTTTTTTCAAACCACTCCACAATTTTCTTGTTAACAAGCTATAGTTTTGGCAAGTCGGTTAGGACATATACTTTGTGCATGACACAAGTCATTTTTCCAACAATTGTTTACAGAGAGATTATTTCACTTATAATTCACTGTATCATAATTCCACTGGGTGAGAAGTTAACATACACTAAGTTGACTGTGCCATTAAACAGCTTAGAAAATTCCAGAAAAGGATGTCATGGCTTTAGAAGCGGTTGAAAAAAGAGTTTTAATGACTCCAACATAAATGTATGTAAACCTTCGACTTCAACTTTAAATATAGGCTAGGTTTTCATGCCATGGTCAGTCTCTTTCTACTAGGTTTAGATAGCTGTGCTTAACCCATGTTAGCCTGGGTAGAAAATTCTTAGCCTCTATTCAATACATATCGTGGAAGTTCTAGCTTTACAACGTGATAAAAATTTTAAGGCATTGTTCCCGCGTTAGCGTAGACTTCATTTATGGTAAACGCTGCACATGTCGGCTAAATCGGAAATTACTCATACATTTCTATCGCTGTAACGGTATGTTTTAACTTGCTCTTGTATTCCTCCTTGCCATGCTAGATTTGCCCTCGTGTGAATGCCAGCAAGCTAGCAAGCAAGGTAAGTACCGCTAAGTATCCAGTCGGGGATGGAAGCTATAGTGAGCTTCGATTGGTCAAGGTTCAGCTTTCCACCAACTTTGGTGCCGGCTTGTTCATGTCCCTCGCCCATACTGGCGTTCCTCGCCCATGCTGGCGTCCCTCGCCCATGCTGGCGTCCCTCGCCCATACTAGCGTCCCTCGCCCATACTGGCGTCCCTCGCCCATACTGGCATACTGGCGTCCCTCGCCCATGCTGGTGTCCTCGCCCATACTGACGTCCCTCGCCCATGCTGGCGTCCCTCACCCATGGTGGCGTCCCTCGCCCATACTGGCATCCCTCGCCCATGGTGGCGTCCCTCGCCCATTCTGGAATCCCTCGTCCATGCTGGCATCCCTTGTCCATGCTGGCATCCCTCGTCCATGCTGGCATCCCTCGTCCATGCTGGCATCCCTCGTCCATGCTGGCATCCCTCGCCCATGCTGGCGTCCCTCGCCCATACTGGCGTCCCTCACCCATGTTGGCGTCCCTCACCCATGGTGGCGTCCCTCGCCCATTCTGGCATCCCTCGCCCATGCTGGCATCCCTCGCTCATGCTGGCATCCTCGCCCATGCTGGCGTCCCTAGTCCATACTGGCATCCCTCGCCCATGCTGGCATCCCTCGTCCATGCTGGCGTCCCTCGCTCATGCTGGCATCCCTCGTCCATGCTGGCATCCCTCGTCCATGCTGGCATCCCTCGTCCATGCTGGCATCCCTCGTCCATGCTGGCGTCCCTCGCTCATGCTGGCATCCCTCGTCCATGCTGGCATCCCTCGCCCATGCTGGCATCCCTCGTCCATGCTGGCATCCCTCGTCCATGCTGGCGTCCCTTGCCCATGCTGGCGTCCCTCGCCCACTTTGCTTCACTGTAACACTTCAGGATACAGATTGAATAGAATGTATTTAATATTTTAGTTGCTTTAGTATAGGACCCATTTTGAAAATATTCTGTACAAACATAGCAATAGTGGAAAAGCATCTATTATTCCCAATAGTTGTAGCATGTATGTCCAGATCTTTCAAAACATCATAATTTGTGGAATATTTCAATCAATCGAAATATATTTCAATCCCATCTAAATATAATTTAGATCTCAGCCGTTTGGCAGAAGCAGGATTGGTTCATAGCTATATTGTCGTTATGTTTTCCAACTACATTTCCATAGTCAACAAGTAGGATGACTATGTTAGTAAAATATCAAAGTGACAGAGAAATGGAGACGGGAGTGTGACAGTCAGTGGCTTCAGCCTGCCAGGCTGCGTTCTGGGGTTGTGTACACAAAACATGTAATGATAGAGAAGTCCTTTTTTTGCATCTGGGCTCCTTATGCTTATGTTAGGAGTGACTTCAGAGATAGAAGATGAGCATGAAAGGAAATTAGCGCCAATCCTCCCTCTCTCTCCGAATCCAGAAGTCTGCTCCAAATTACTTTAAGAGCAATATCAATTTAATCAAGATGCCGCTCCCTTTCTTCGAGTCTTCTCGACTTCTCCGGGTTCACGACTTTCTCGGCAAACAAGGCCAAGTCGGGAGGAGGAGAGGAGCAGAAATCATTAAAGTCCCTGGCTGATGGATCGAACATGGCACTTATGCTAATGCCCATCGCTTTAGCAGCCTCGCGTGACATTCTTGCCTTGCCAGGGCTGCTCGTGGTGGAATGTGTAGTTGTGGCATAGAAGTGGGTCGCAATGTCCCAAAGATGTTTCTCCCAAAGAGCTCCATATCCATATCAATCTTTCCTTCCCAACAGAACGTATGTAAGAATACAGCCTCGAGCCTACATAGACCTGAATTACCATGCTAATTATAGTAATATAGCTAAGAGCAATATAGACTCTCGAAAAGTTCAGGCAATAGAAATGAAGCCCATACAATAACTCAATGCCATTCATAAACAGTACACCCAATGCCCATGTATTGTGATAGGTTGTTGAAGCTTTAAAAAAGCATAGACAAAATAGTGAACAACATATTCTCTGTTTATAGATGATATACACTCAAACCCCCCCAATACATTCCCATCGATCACACAACATTGTAGGCTGGCAAAACAATAATCACAACTACTGGTTTTGCAAGTTTGGGTTAGTGGGGTCTGGTGCAGCATGAAATTAGATGTTTCTCTTAATCAACACATCTATTCAAATGGATATGCCTGAAGAGGGCCAATTTCAACTCGGCTTATGAAGAGCCGTGTTTGTTCAGCTTTAAACGTCGGAGTCACTGTCAGCAAAGCAAGGAAGCGTGGCTGCAAGGGAGCTATTGGCATAGGACAATACAATTCAATAGTGGTTGGGTAAACACCGTGGGAAATTACCATGTCAAATTTCTACAAAATGTTAAGCCCTATCTGTTAATGTCAGTTACGCCCTGTCACCCTGACTGACCAACTGACTTGACTCTTTCCCATCAAAGCAATTACTTCATTATTATTACCATATACCACATACAGTACCTGATTGCCAATTTAATGCTTTTGAATTCCAAATGTTCTTAGATTCCCTATAACTATGAAACATTTATCTTGCACTAGTTCTCCCTTATCATGCACACACGCACACACGGCAAAAGAGGAAAGGCACAGAATGAAGGACTGTCCACATGTCTTATATTCAACCACGATTGGCAGATAAAATTGCATGCACATGCATCGGAGTTCCTTTCGCTTAATTTGATGGCTCTCGAGGGGTCAAGGATTTCTTCAATGAGAAAGTCTGAACTATGACACGGAGAATGTCTTTATTCTCCTCCATGAAAACAATTATTTGAATTAAAAGCCAACAGCCTGTTCCCATCTGCACGCGGACTGTCAAACTTCTTGGTGCAACTTTTACTGGCATAAGAAAATAATACGCGGTGTTGAATTTGTGTCAGCGCGACTCAGGAAAATAAGATATCACGTCTTGCTGTCTGCCTGATGTCAGCTTCTCAGATTCAAACCCAAATACCTCATCCCAAGCAGGCAGTAATGGAGGCTGCCAAAATCTGGGGTTCAGCCAAAGTTCATATGTCTACAACCACTAAACAGCTCTCTCTTTCTTATGGACGGATTCAGGCGGTGCTGAAGGACGTCTCTTTGTATGTTATTACGTTGGCCAAACCAAACTCAAGGAGACAACCCTCACAGCACCCTCAGTAGTATGGGAAGACGGTTTGTTTGGTGTCTTGATCCAGTGTTGTCAACTTGAGTAGAATTGTGTAGTACATTCAAGATGGACGCCATATGGGCCCAGCCCAACGTCAGTCTATAAGAAACTCTGAAATGGCTATATTGTGGTTTCTGTGTTCATAAGCCTTTGGACAACATAAGGTAAAAACCAATAGCTACAATAGCTCAAGGTAGTGTCATATTACATACTCTGTCCATGATTATATACTGTAACCTTTAACACAATGGCTTGCCTTCTTGACATGTCACCATAGAGTAAGCCTAACACTATTGTAAAACAACAACCGTAGCATCTTATTAGTGGACTACTGTACTAGCCATTAGCATTGCTAACAGACTCTTAAGGCCTTTTCAGAGCCGACTGTATGAAGGCTGAATGGTACATAGGTATACCAGCATGTTCTGCCTGTTTCAAGCCACAACTAAGAGAGCACTTAACTCAAAACCATATTGCACAACCCTTGAAACATGCTTTCAATTTTCCTAAATCAAACACATGTCAATAAAAACAACAGCGTCCACATTGATACTATTAGAGGGGAATGAAGAGAAGGCCTCTTAATACAAAATCTTCCACAAGTTATTTTCAGTGGGATCATTTTGTTTCACTTCTCTGTGGTACGTTACTAAGATAGATCTGCCATGTTTTGTGTCGGATCAAATAGCTGGGTTCTGACATCTGCGTTGGTAACACACTAAATAGTCTACAGTACATTGCTCGTTTGTGCAGTCTTTACAGACTCAATTCCACTTCCTGGCTGTTTGTTATGACCAAGATTTTGGTTGGAAATGACTACAATGATCAATCCGATAACAAGAAAGTAAACAATTTGAAGATAGATGAGTTCAAGGGTAAAATATATATTTTAAAATAAATTACTATTAAATAATATATAGCTTTTTTCAGGTGAATTACGTAACCAGAAAGATATACCTACAAATTGAAACCTTGCACAATGTAAACCAATGGCCTGTGGTGTATCCCAGACTGATATAGCATTAGAGTCGTGCCATGATTATGGACTAATACTTCATCTCTTGGTATGAGGCATATCAGATGACACTTTTCCCCAGTCAAGTCCAATGAAATCATCTCTCATCACTAGTAAACAAGTACACCGTCTGGCAATGTCCTGCTTTCAGCATGTGCCCTAAACTATTTAGCAGCATGGGTCTGGACTGCGGTCATCCCTCTTCTCTCTCACTTCTCTCTCTCTCACTCTCTCTGTCTAGTTTATGTCTCTCTTTCTCTCTCTGTCTAGTTTCTCTCTCTCTCTCTCTCTCTGTCTAGTTTATGTCTCTCTCTCTCTCTCTCTCTCTCTCTCTCCCTCTCTTTGAGTTCAATTGTCTTCTTCACTCATGCTCTCAGACTCATCATCAAACATGAACCTCTGCACTTAGATTTCTAGTTGACTAACATTACGGCACAGTATCACAGATGAATGTATATATCTGAAGCCTTGGGTTCCCTTAACTCTCCCATATCCACTTCTGTGCTTGATGCGTTAACTGTCCAGCTCAATGGAGAGGCGGCTGATGACTGAGCGCTGTCTTACGGCAGTTTTTTCACTCCCTTCACACACTTTACAATGGCTCTGTTCTTCAGTCACCCCGTAATTTAAGAGAGGAGAATGTCATTTCCATAGGCTTCTATCTCTGAATCTCCCCTGGCCTGGCAATGAGGAAGATCTGGCATCTATAAAGATATTGAATACAATTACAGCTAAATCAGTCTTGTGGATTTTCCTGGGAAAACTTATGAAGTCCTAAAAGTCTCCCAGTTATGAGTGGGCTCAGCGGGTCAGGAACCCGAGGGCCCAGAAGAAACAAGGAGTGAAACATAATCCAAGCATCAGCGATCCTCTGAATAGTAATGTACTGACTAGAAGGAATGATAACATGATAACTCACGGAGGCTTCTTAAAGCCTACAAATGTACATGACCCGGGCTTTGTAAAGAAGTCATTTTCTCTGATATATATTTCTCTAATTCGTCTGTTGCACATGTGGTTTAGAAGAATCTACACGGCGCTGTGCTCCGCCACATGGCTCTTTCTTTTATGCAATATAAGATGGAAGAAGGGAATGATTGAATCACTTCTCCATTTTGTGTAATGAAGAACTGTTGGTTTACGTTAAATACATTTCGAGAATAGTGGGGATCCAATTGGCTGTGTGTGCAATCAATCACAAACTGACAGCAGATTTTCATTAGGCAACGGTACTCCTAGGGTTGGTGTAGAAAAGTCTGAAAAGTTTGCAAACACAGAACAAGAGCAGGGATGAACGGCATATATTTAGTCTAGCACCCAAGGCCCTTTGGTGATTTCACATCAAAGCCTCATACCCTGAACAGGGAGCCAAAAGCAACAATTAGAAATCGCCTTGATCACTATGTGGTTCATGTTTATTGAGTTTAGGAGTCAGCTGTAGGTCAAAATCAATCCAACATGGTGGGATCCGATGGGAAAAGGTGAGGATTTATTGAATCAGGGTTGAAGAGAGCTCAGTACTGCTCAGTACTGGCCACTTCTAAAGCAAAACGTAGGTTTACAGTGGACAAGCTGTAAATGTAGATTTTGCTCTGGGGATTTATAAGTGTGGCATGGAGTCAATGGAAATGCAACAACATGTAAGAGCTAAGAGGTGTCAGAAGAACATGCTAGCCCTCCTGCTAAAGCAGCACCAATTGGCCCAGTGCTCTGATAAATTACAAGTTGAGAGGCTAACAATGCTTTCACCGAATCAGTTTATTTGCTTGCTGATTAACTTGGCTACAGAAGTTGAATCAGTTAGCTACTTGTAACATTTAGCTACTACTGTAGCTAGCTTACTAGCTACTAGCTAGCTAACTGAATCCATACAAATGAATCATTAATTCATCTGGGTAATATTCACATTACACGCTATGTATTGTGTTTCTATGGACTAAGACAAAAGAAACACACACAAAAAACAAGAAAGACAGAGTATCATCAACCCCTCGTATTTTCTGAGGGATGGTATTTGGCACTACATCTTCCTTGAATGAAAGATCGAGGGACTTTGTTCTGTCTCTGAACTGCAGCCAGAGTATCTCCTCTCTCCTCCTATCTTATCCTCTAGTCTGCAAGCACCCTGTGACGTTCATTAGAGGAGCCCATAGGGGGTGTCCTGCTTTGGGACGGCCCATAACTCTCTGGTCCTGTGAACCCTGCAGTGGTTCCAAACTACATTGCTCCTCACCGCACCGCAGCTGGAACAAATCAACACAACTGGTAGGATTCAGTTGGAGGGCTCAACACCAAGAAGGCTCATATTTAGCCATCCCCACAGGGTGAGGCCAAGCTCTTACCTGGCAGGCTCTCTGATAAGATATATTGGGTATATACCGTAGGTTCACAGACAATGGCCTGATGTGATTTGTGTATTTAGTTATGTACTGTGTTAAAGGGGATGCTTGGCTGACGTGGAGAAAGATGGCAATAGCGGAGTCAGGATCTCGATGAAAATGGGGCGCACATTCCTCCTCGGTGTCACCCCCCTGCACAATGATATATCTCCACCGTGGAAAAGCCTCTCATCCAGCCACGCGTTCCCGGTTCTCCACTCCCTTCCGCAAAGCACCGTTTCACTCACAAAATGATTAATTAGCTAAAGTGGGGCAGACATCAGTCTTCCCACAATTCCCTGTGCGCACAGTGTTACTGGGGGGAGGGGAGAGTAGTGGCAGGGGCTGTGCGAGGATGCTTGTGAGGAAGCCAGGCACGACTAGAGTCTCCCCCACTATTGGAGGGGTACCACTGCATTGCATGATGATGTCCCTGCACAACACTTCACAGTCATCAGAGGAAACACCTATCTGTGCCATTAGATTACTGTAAGTAGACTGCATCCCCCATCTGAATCAACCTCCTCAGTCTGTTTGTTTCCCAACCTATCTCTGAGCCCTCAGCATCCTGCCTGTATTGATGGAGCTTACTGGGGCTTTTTGTTAGTGCAAGAAAACTGACTGGAACTCATAACACACAAGTGTGATTGAGACTCAAGGTTTCGAAGGTTATATTGCTAGCCTGCGTTCAGATACGATGCTTCGCTATCTGATTCAATCATGGGAAAGACATGATGTCAACCGATCAAACAGGACATGAATGTCTAGGTCTGGTCAGCCGTCTCTATCCTCCCTGGCTTTTTCTAAAAGAAATAAGGTAACATAGCAAAACTCCCGCCAGCTTACTTTTTAGGGATCCTTAGAGGATGATACTATTTTCACCTGTACTTTTGTCCGTAGATAAGATCTGGTCTATTCGTGCATGTCGGGGCTAGATTGGGACAGCATGCTTGAGGGATGGGAAGTAGGGGTATAGGGGAATGGGGGATCAGGGGTGGGTGTCCAGAGCGTATCCCTCACTCTTATCAGGACAGCCTCTGCTGTCAGGGCAGAGGAACAGCCTTCCTGGTGCCACGCTAATGACGGCCTTCCACCCCCTCTGCCACAAGGTCAGGTTCCCCCCTGCTTCATCATCCTCCAGCAGATCAGGACAGCTTACAGGCAGGGCCTCCTAGACATGACAGGAGTCTGGATTGGTATCTGCTGTGTTAGTTGAAGGTGTCCTCAGTTTAAATGGTCTGCTTTGGATCCTGGATCCAGATACCATAGGTGGCAATTACCAATGGAAAGAAGTCTCTCTTTTGTTAACTGTTTAATTACACAGGAGACTATACTCAAGCCCTATCTAGTAGTTGTTGCTTGTAATTGGCTGCCATTAAAGAAAGGTTTTCTACTATTAGTCTTAACAGCAGTGGTGCTGTTTCCTGGTCCAGTGCAGGCGGTGGTGGCCTCTTGTGAAGGCGCTGTGTGTCATGAGTCAGTGACAGGGGAGATAGTATAGAGGATACAGATGCTATCGGCGTGCGTCACTGCTTTTTGCTGCTTTCTATGGGGTCCCATTATCTCCCGGGGCAACAGAAGCGACATGGATGTGACATATTGGTAATCAGGGTATAAGTGATATGGATTCTAACATGTATTTAAAAAATATATATATAATTATATGGAAATATGCAACCGGAAACATTGACAAAATACAGGCATAAAGCAAAGATCAAGTGGAGAGAAAGAAATATAGAGGCAACGTCATATCAGCCGATTTCAACTACATGAACATGAACCTTGGAGTCTAGACTTCCAGGGAATATTACTTAACACAAATAGGAACAGTCTTAGGCAATTTTCAGGGTCACTTCCAAACAAGTGAGTGCTTACGCAACATGAGCGGTATTAGCTTACTCTTTCCAAACTGTGCTGCTGTTGTGATATTTTCAATGCACTTTGGCTGCCCCACCTGACAAGAGTCTTCTAGAGAAAACCTGTGGACATATGCCAGAATGTATGGAAATATGGAGAGGACTTTACTTGGTTTCCTACCAGTTTCTCACCCGCTACCAGCAACCTCCGGATAATATGTCCTCCCTGGCATGACTCTATGGAGACCACAGACATCAAGGCTAGCTAAGCACCATGGATATCTGCCTCTTATTTCCTATCCAAACAAATATGGGTCAAAGTTATAGCCTTCATACATACTCGGTCAGAGCCCCCGTGGTGAGATCTCTGTATGAACCAACGGTGCCTTTTCTCGTCTGTGGCCAGCTAGCTAATGTTATTACAATCCTTGAGGTGAGGGAATACCTATCCGTCTCGGTATACAGTGGGTGGGGTTACTTGGTCAAAGCTTGGATTCCTGGGACCGAAAGTTGAAAAGGAAGTCAGCGAAAAAAGGTTGGTTACTCAAAAACACTCCTCGATATGGCCGTGAAATGGATTGGTCGTCATTTTTTATTATGAGATTTGAATGCGAATGGAGGTCTGGTGTGGCAGAGTAATTGGGTTGACAAGTTTTGCTAGTATTTAGTCATCCCAGGCATGGATGGAATGTTTTTTTTTCTTAGCCTTGTTTTAGGTGAGGACAATTGTATGGACAAATTAAAGTAGAACTTTTAACCCGACAATAGAATGAGTAGACCGAAAGTACCTGTATGTCAAGCACTAGTATGGGCAGGGAAACAGTTTTTCTGCCTCTGTTCAAGAACGTCCATTTTCCTCTGTGAGTTCTAAACAGCTAGTATAAGTCATGATGGCAGACACGTTTCCCTCTTTTTTAATTGTAACCTTTCCATAGTAACGAAGCAGAGGACCCTATTTCAATTTTACCACAAGCCTTGTCTTTCCGCTGTCTCTAAAGTGCGTGGAGCAATAGAGAGTTAATGGTGACATCTGTTAGACCTTATAAACTTCATGGATGGCCAAAAATAAAGTTATTGAGCTGGGCCCCCTGTGTTTAAGGGAATCAGCTGGCAGACAAATGTGAGATTCCTTCTCTATTAGGCTCGTTGGGAAATCCACTTGCTGGTGAAGACAGTTTCAGAAACCAATTGCTCTCTACCACTTTGAATTCAAAAGCAGCTAGTTTTTTGACTTAAGGGCATATGCAACACTATGCACACACAGTACCATATCACAACCCCCATCCCAGCTCTCAATCTCCCTCTTAGGAATGTACCCTTTTCAAATCTGTTCATCTTTATCTCTCCCGCGATGGGTTGATGCATACCCGCCCTTCAGAAAGCCGAGAGAAATCCCTCTAGTCCCGCATTACAGTGACTTGCCACGTTTGCAAAAATCAGAATTATAAATAAAATGTAATGATGCTATGATCTTCCTCTTACTTTTCCTGAGCAGCTTCTCCTCACCTTTCTATTTGAATAATGAATTATAATCACATTAGCTCTCCAGGCCCCTGTTCTGGAAAAGTAAAAAGGCTATTATCCAGTTGTCAGCTCCCGGGAGCCGTGTGGGAGATGGAGCGATGATGCTGACACACACACACACACACACACACACACACACACACACACACACACACACACACACACACACACACACACACACACACACACACACACACACACACACACACACACACACACACACACACACACACACACACACACACACACACACACACACACGCAGAATAGCTCTGTCTGCAGCACTTTCAGGCTCAGCAGAAACAGAAAATTACCAGGCAATTCAAGACCACAAGTCAGCATGGGCATGTAACGACACCAATTTACATCTGCAATATAACTAATATTGTTTTATTATTACGGTACATGATTGAGTCCTGGGTGGTTATAGTGTCCATAGTTTTACAATACTATCCTTAAAACAGCTTATTCCCGAGCAACATCTGAGCTTGTGTGTGTTTGTGTGCATTCGTGAGAAAGATACTAGATCCCTGATTTAATGTCAGGTATGTTACGGTTTACACATTTGCAGCTGCGATTTCGTGCTATCTGAGACTGGATTTCACTCTTGCGTTGTAAGACGTTGCTAAATAGGTAATGGCCGTAAAAACGTCAGGTCAAAGGTTTGGGTTTCAGTGTAAACTGAATGTAATAATTTAGGAATGCGCTGGCTGGATGACTGAGTGAGTTCTCCATAAAATCTATTTTCAGGGCAGACAGTCAGTCAGACACTGCAGACAGATATCTCATCGGTCTAGATGTACATTTACAGGCTGCTCGGCGTCTGATGTCAGGATGCATGTCTAAACGTCGGCCTCCATTGAGTGTGTTCACTCATGTCTAGGACATTATTAACCTCTGTTGGCTATGTAATAGAGAGAGGGCCTTGGCAATGGGCTAACACGCCACACTGCACAAAGACATGGCTTCGATATCAACTGGACCCATTTTGGTTGACAGATATTCACTATATGTATCATTTATGGGTGAATATTGGATAAAAAATGTCAAAATTGTGAGGATTTATCTATTTTGTTTTAATATCAATGAAAAGGTGAATATCTCCACAGGAACATATTTCTCTGCATAAAATATAGTTTGATAAAGTCTGATACAATCTGATACAGTTTGATGCAGTGGTATACATTTTGATACAGTTGTACGCAGTTGCATAGTTTTATTACAGTTTTACACAGCGCTTGCGTCACCGTGTCAGATAATCTGGTTAGTGTCAACACTAGAGGTGCTATTTGGCCCGTACTAGGACACAGACTACAGGGACGGGACATTGTCTTAGGAAGTGATACGCCATCTTGTTTAGAATGCATTATTATCTCCCTCCATAAACTGGACCGGCTCCCTTCCTCTGAAGCACAACAAAGCATCTGTGCAATTCAATTGATCACAGAGCGCTGAATATCAAGCAGCAAAGAACATCAGGCCCAACTGACGTCTTTCCCCTTTATTTCTCACCTATTTAGGCAGCCATTGAACAGTCATTTCTCAACAGCACCCCAGTGACTGTCATTACAAAGCCTGGGCCAGCCAGCCTTAATTACGCCACGCAAATGCCATTTGCCCTATTGATGTGGGAGACCGAGAGTGGAGGTCTTCTATGGCTCTGGGTTTTTATCACTACCAGCACACATCTGTGGTTGAGGAGGAGAACGTAAGCCACGAAAAATACACGCGCAGAAAAAGGCATCCATGTATGTTGCTTGTTTGGCTTGTCTTATATATACTCACATACAGAAGAGTGTGAGGACGAGCACACGTGCACACAATCACACACACACACACACACACACACACACACACACACACACACACACACACACACACACACACACACACACACACACACACACACACACACAAAGTGTCGTCTCACAGAGCGAACCTGCATTTCTCTGACATATCCCCGTGACATAGGTTATGTTTGCCAGCTGGTGGGAACAGGTGTACCAGTGAGTTTGCCATCAAATGGCAACGTGCATTTGGCTGCCGACCAAAGTGCTCGATTGGAAAAGCTGTTCTCATGGTGCCTGGTGCTCCTCCAGTCCTTCAATGTGATTGGCTGCTGACACAGTGGGCAGGTTCAGGGGATATGTGTTGGTGTCAACCGCTACAGTGCCTCTTCCTTGCTCTCCCAAGTGGCCCTTTGTCTGGGGCTGGTTCTGCTGCCATGCATGGCCAGGCAAACATGCTGCTGTAGAGAGAACCCTGATGGTGAGATGGAGGAGGTAAAGACACATGAACAAAACGGCAGAGGAAGACGGAGACAGTAAAGCCAGTTTGGGTTGTTTGATGTTTTCATCAAAGAACTACATTCGATCCAACTGACCAATCGTACTCTACTATTTGCGCCTATGCATATCCCCCATGTAGACTACTGAGAGAGCTGTTCTTTATCGCACCTTTCACAAATAAGCAACTTAGGCATACTAGAAACTAGATATATTATTCCATAAGAAGACAGCAACAAAAAAGCTATCTATAGTCTGAGCTACCTGGCTGCGAAGCTTTCTGCAAAGTGTCCCTGAGAGCTAGATAATTGTACACTACCTTCCGGTTATTATACCAACAAGCCGTCACAAACAGTGGTAGTTACGGATGATGAATGGCAAATGTTAGCATGAGGGAAATTACTTTTTTTTAGGGGGCAGTTCGCTTGTTGTCTGGCACAGGTTCCAGCGCCAAAGCTATCTATTTAGAATGGGTTTGGGAATTGATTGATTTCACTGGAGAGCGCTGTGCTGCGCTGTGGCTAAGGAAAAGGGCCTAGCCAGAGAGAGAATCAATTAATCAGAATGAGAGAGCCATTGATGAGCTGACTGGCAGGTCCCAGTGTTTCCCTGTGGATGAGGGATGAGGGCTATTATGGGGACATCTCAGCTGTGTTATTCCCCCAGTCAGTGGAGCTTCCTTCGCTCACATTAATGGGGATGTTCAGCCTTTCTCTGTATTGTCTGCACAGAGAGGGCTATTTAGGTAGGAGGATACATGAGCACTTGAGCACATGAGTCCCTTTAATCAAAGTGTTTATTTAGTACCACGAGTGCTTTAGAATCATTACAGCATTGTATCATTAGAGGTGTAACATAACACGGGACAGTGCAAGACTTTTACGTCATTTAGCAGATACTCTTATCCAGAGCGACTTGCAGGAGCAATTAGGGTTAAGTGCCTTGCTCAATGGTACATCGGCAGATTTTTCACCTAGTCGGCTTGGGGATTCAAACCTGTGACTTTTCGGTTACTGGCCCAATGCTCTTAACCACTAGGCTACCTGCCTCCCCAGATCTATAATGTAACGCTTTAGCAAGAGAACTATCTATTCGCCTTTTTAGGTTTAAATATATGGCTTATTATCATATTTGACTTAATTGCATGAAAATCAAAATTTACTTTTGCATATGGCAGTTTAAATCGGTCTGGTACAGGGGCCCGCTGGACTCATCAGTATTGATATTGTCCCATGAGAAATGGTCAACAACATGAACAAGTATTCCACATTATTCTGGGATCGTGAGAAACTAGTCTTTCTTCATTCATGTCACATCTGTAGTGTCCAAACCGCTTCTAACCGCTCCCTCAGGTCTGATCAGAGAGGGAAGGAAATGACCTCATTCCTGACCCCAGGAAGAGCTTAAAAGAGAAAATGAGAGTTCACTGAGACAAGACTGCACGCATGGGTGTGTTTGGATTGGCCTCTTTTGGAATCAGTGTTCTTAAGGCTGAGGACACCTACTGCACTAAATACTTTCACTTTCACCATCTTTCACTTTTTATCTGAACTAATCTGAAGACACAATAATACAATCCTCACTTCTGTGTTGATATTTTTTCGTTGTTTGCTGATGCAAAAATGTGAATGTCTGACAGTACATTTTTTATACTTTGTGTAGTGAGAAAAGCTTTTGGTACAGTATTCATACAAACAAACGACAGACTTTCCCATCAACCAACACTGCTAATTCACTTCTGATCTACACTGGCCTTGCTGTTTCCTGCCATCCAATTGGCCAGACCGACTATATATGACAGTTCCAGACTGGGTGTGTCTTCACTGTCCAATGGCCATCTCCGCTCATTCATTTGTCGATAATGATTTTGGAACATGGTGGCTAATAGGGCATTATGGGGCATTAAGGGATAGCGCAGGCGTCCCCTGACACCTGATTGATGTCATGCGCGATGACATCAGCGAGATCATCGTCACCGAGAGGGGCCCTGATAAAAGAACACTTAGATTGGAGCGAGCAGGATGATGAATGAGCCACAACTCTTACCTACTCATCTCATTACACCGCCGAGGCTCCAGCTCCGGCCATTTAGCTAATGTAGCGAGTCATTGTGTGCCCAGGGACTATGTGTGCAAGCAGGTTGGACATTTCAAATGAATGACACATCCCCAGCTATATGAGCTGGAGGTTGACCCTGCATAATACGAACATATAGGATTAACCTTGCCTGTCAGAGGGGGACTATTGTTGTCCAGATGCTGTTGGGAGTATGGAGTAAGGCATGGCTGAAAAGAGATATTTATAAGACCCATATAGCCGTGCTATTCGTGAGTTATATTTTCACATGGGTCGGAGATAAGCCCTGTATTAGGATTAAAGGATTCCGAATGGTGAAACTTTAATACATCGCATTAAAGCATGGATAGGGAGAGTCGTGGGGAGAAAGCAGGCGTCTTGGTGAATGGAAAGGATGAATAAAAAAAGAGAGGTGAATTTGATGGCTGAGGATGCTGTGATGGAGATGAAGAGAGAGGTGAAAAGGTGGAAGTGTTGAGTAAGACAGCTCTGTAAAGACGATGGCTTCTTCTCAACAGTCTAAAGTGGCTTCCTCTCCCTGTCTCATTCGCTCTTCTGCTTCCAGAGGATGCTGTGGCAGAGAAGGAGAGTTGAGGATGAGGTGTTGAGTGGAGTGTCTCTGTAAAGACAATGTGCCTGCGATTACAGATTGTCATAGTATGAAAGACAGGAAGAACAATTAGACGTTGAGGAAACCCACCAAGAAAAACCCTCAGAGACAGTCGACAACATGAAACAATGAATAACAATAGTAGAAACAGGGAAATCATTAATACTGTATTTAGAGAGGACACCCTGGACATTTCTTACATTGCATTATTCACTGATTGTGTAAATAAAATGTAAGATTAAGTAACATCAACATCAGTAAATCAGCAGTGAAACAACCCTCACTATCTTAGAAGCAGCACTCAAAACTGACCCTATATCAGGGATCATCAACTAGATTCAGCCGCAGAACGATTTTTTCTTGAGTGGATGGTCAGGGGCCCAGAACATAATTGCAAATAATTTGTAGACTGCAAATTGACCGCAAGATGCATAAACAGATATTACATTTGACTTATACATGTTCATTTCAAACCTTGCTGACATTTGTATACAATCACGTGTCTCTCTATTATGAGTGGGAATACTTGGGAACAGATTTTCGAAATTAATATCCTGGTGTTTTTATAGTGTTTTATATAAAACAATTAACATGTTTTAATATTTATTTATTTCTCCTCAGAAAACTTTGAGAGCCACCTGCAGGCCAAATTTGGCCCGTGGGCCGCCAGTTGGGGAACCCTGCCCTATACCGTTTCTATGAATTCCCCATTTGGGTGACCCTATATTCATTAAAGGGGGATTTCAGCACATTACAGAGGAAGAAGAGCCCCTTGGAGACTGTGTTTGCTCTTCGGGCCCCTGCCTTTAATTCTGTCAGATGGAGGGCCTGATAGGCCCGAGAGGGGAGGGAGGGGAGGGCCCAGTCACCCAGGTTTTATTAGTGACACCAGCTGCACTCCTCTTTTCTCTATAAAAGGTAATTACAGCCAGTGGTAACAAGCTAATTGATTGCTAATTAGATAAATCAGCCCTTCTAAGTGCTGTCATGATGTGACAGATAGTGACAGGAGTCATGTGACCTAAACAGGAGGTGACGGGCTTGGAGGAGGGTGTGTGTGTGTGTGTGTGTGGGGGGGGGGTAGGTGTGTGTGTGTGTGTCTTCCAGGGCTGTGCTGAGGTGAAGGCTCAAGAGGGGCAGACATGGCCGCGTTCCCTGAGTGACAATGTACGTCAATTGCAATTGGGGGTGGCTGCGACAAAAGGGCCGAGCAAACATGATTGATTCAATGACGATTGTCAGAGAAGGAAATGAGGATTGAATGGAGAGCTCCCCAGCCTGCTGTTGACTCCCTGAGCGCGCGGCTCACCCCAGACTTTCACATGCAAATGAGGCCCAGACTGTGCCTCTCGCCTGCCTCCGCTTCAGCCCTAAAAGAGAGCAACCCATAGCAGAAGGCTGGAGGGAAGTAGAGAGGGGAGGAACGGAGGGAGAGGAGGAGGAAGAGAGGGAGGGGAGGAGGGTTTGGGAGGTGATGAATAGATGCTTGATCTGTGACAAGGGAAACTACACACAAATCTACATTTCTCTTCTGAAAGATTGTCCCTGAATACAAGGACTCTGAGATTTTGAGACTCTGAGACTCTGAGAGGAAAAATATACTGCTTGTATAACTACCATTGGTTGAAAAATGCCATGTTGGAAATGTCAGACATATTATAGGTCTGCTGAGTCATTGACCCTTCAACCCTGATACACCCCAAAATGTGTCCTTAACGTGTCCAGTTCAAAGCACTTAATTATATTTCTATAGTGTTTTCTCTCAGAATCACATGGGCCGTAACATAATGTATAGATAAACCCGCAGAATATTTTAATTTTGTGATTATGCAGTAATGAATGTGACAGTAGGATAGGATATCACATCTCCTAGGCACATGCATGTGGAAAATACATCTGACAACATATTCTACCATTGACTCTTGGATGTTTTTGGACTCATTGGCTAAAGAGATCATTGGCTAAAGAGATCCAAGCCACCATGCTGCCAGTATTTAATCCTACTCATTATGCGGAGATGTTTGAGCCATTGCTATAGCAACAGAGGGCATTGTTTGAAAGTAGGCCTGGTTCCCTGTATCCCTACCCCAAACCAACCAATGAAACGAAGAGCAAAGAACACCGATCACTTCTATCATCAACGAACTTTAGCAGTGTATTCCTTGAAATGGAAATACGACTATGATATATTATAGCATTGACCATTTCTACAAACAAATAATAGATGACAGACTTCCTATGCTCCCTTTGTGGTCAATGCAATGATTTTTGAACCAGTTACCGTCACTAATTGGGGGTGTCACTTAACCCTGTTCGGTCCCTCTCCCCCACTACTCATCACCACGCTTGGCTTCCATCCAAAAACCGTCCCTGTGCACAAGAGGTCTCGTTTATTGGGATCTAATTGCATGTCAAAGAGGAGGAAAAATGTCTTTAAAAAAGACCTCTATCGTCATAAAATTATTTTTGTGTCTCACAAATAGCAAATTTGATGTAATATGCCAACTGCACGAGACAGAGAGAGATCGACACAGACAGATGAACAGAGTGGAAAAGTAAACGAGCGATTGAGAGGGGAGAGAGAGAGAGAGAGAGAGAGAGAGAGACAGAGAGACAGAGAGAGAGAGAGAGAGAGAGAGAGAGAGAGAGAGAGAGAGAGAGAGAGAGAGAGAGAAAGAGAGAGAGAGATTTTGCAGGGTGGGTTGGAGTGCTGAGTGCTGGGAGCCTACATTAGCATGAAACGAACTCTGATTAGCATGTAGTGACATAGCCCATGCAGCAATGATAAATCCCAGCCCTGGTAACAAATATACCCCTCTCTACTACTGCTACCGGTGCGACGCTCAACCTTACGATACCCAGGGGCCCCATGCCTTTAGCTGTGGACCATTCACGCGGCCACTGCACCTCTCCCTCTAGCCCTCTAGCTCATCCATGGGAGATGCAGGAGCTACAGAGGCTATTGAGTTACATCCCTGCTGGCATGCGACATGCCCATTCTACGCATGCTGCCGGCGGCGCAGTGGGTGGCACGGATCAGGCCAAGCTGTGCAGTTGTTTGGCGATTTACGACACGAGGGTCAAACGGTTTATTGGAATGAACTAGTTAGTGCACGTCTAAAATAAGGGCCTGAACCCCTCCCACGCACCCTTCCAATGTACCCTCCCCTAACCCCTCACCTGCCTGAGAGCTGAAGATAGGATAGGACAGCGGGGGCTGGCGGGCAGTACGCACATACTCTCTGTAGCATAGTCACTTTACTACATGTACAAATTACCTCAACTAGCCCTTACTCCCGCACACTGACTCGGTACCGGTGCCCCCTGTACATAACCTCGTAATTGTTATTCTTATTGTGTTACTTTTTATTATTACTTTTTATTTTTTTCTACTTGGTAAAACATTTTTTTCTTTAACTGCACTGTTGGTTGAGGGATAGTAAGTAAGCATTTCACGGAAAGGTCTACACTTGTTGTGTTCGAAATGTGACAAATGTTTGAAGTTTGATTTGATTTGATTTGTTGTTCTGTGTAAATCCCTGCCCATCTATGCCTGGCCTCATGTTTGTGTTTGTTTCACCCTATGTGGCAAGCAGATATCATGTTACTCCAGGGGGAAGGTGGCCTATAGGTTTAAATCCACAAAGCACCTGTCTATTTCAATTTACAAGTACTGACATTGAAGCTCGTTGTAATTTTCAAGAGGTTATAACCGGAGTGATAATATCACGTTTTATTATCACTAGTAGGCCGGTCTGTCAGTCCTGCTGTGTAACAGTAGACGTGATCTTTTATGTGTTGTCCACGGTCTCTTAGAGCTTGCCTTGGCCTATGAGCATCAAAGCTCAAAGACCACAGACATGGCTGTAGCTCACTAAATACCATAGACATGGCTGTAGCTCACTAAAGACCACAGACATGGCTGTTGCTCAGTAAATACCATAGACATGGCTATAGCCCACTAAATACCATAGACATGGCTGTAGCTCACTAAATGCCACAGACATGACTATAGCCCACTAAATACCACAGATATGGCTGTATCTCACTGAAGACCACAGACATGGCTGTATCTCACTGAAGACCACAGACATGGCTGTATCTCACTGAAGACCACAGACATGGCTGTATCTCACTAAATGCCACAGACATGGCTATAGCCCACTAAATACCATAGACATGGATGTAGCTCACTGAAGACCACAGACATGGCTGTATCTCACTGAAGACCACAGACATGGCTGTATCTCACTGAAGACCACAGACATGGCTGTATCTCACTAAATACCATAGACATGGCTATAGCCCACTAAATACCACAGACAT
The DNA here is from genome assembly GCF_018296145.1 of Oncorhynchus tshawytscha. Taxonomy (NCBI): domain Eukaryota; kingdom Metazoa; phylum Chordata; class Actinopteri; order Salmoniformes; family Salmonidae; genus Oncorhynchus; species Oncorhynchus tshawytscha. Next base: position 8,843,653 of record NC_056442.1, read on the forward strand.
GGATGTAGCTCACTAAATACCATAGACATGGCTATAGCCCACTAAATACCACAGACATGGATGTAGCTCACTGAAGACCACAGACATGGCTGTAGCTCACTGAAGACCATAGACATGGCTATAGCCCACTAAATACCACAGACATGGCTGTAGCTCACTGAAGACCATAGACATGGCTATAGCCCACTAAATACCACAGACATGGATGTAGCTCACTGAAGACCACAGACATGGATGTAGCTCACTGAAGACCACAGACATGGCTGTTGCTCACTAAATACCATAGACATGGCTATAGCCCACTAAATACCATAGACATGGCTATAGCCCACTAAATACCACAGACATGGATGTAGCTCACTGAAGACCACAGACATGGCTGTAGCTCACTGAAGACCACAGACATGGCTGTTGCTCACTAAATACCATAGACATGGCTATAGCCCACTAAATACCATAGACATGGCTATAGCCCACTAAATACCATAGACATGGCTATAGCCCACTAAATACCATAGACATGGCTATAGCCCACTAAATACCATAGACATGGCTGTATCTCACTGAAGACCACAGACATGGCTGTAGCTCACTGAAGACCACAGACATGGCTGTAGCTCACTAAAGACCACAGACATGGCTGTAGCTCACTAAAGACCACAGACATGGCTGTAGCTCACAAAAGACCACAGACATGGCTGTATCTCACTGAAGACCACAGACATGGCTGTATCTCACTGAAGACCACAGACATGGCTGTAGCTCACTAAAGACCACAGACATGGATGTAGCTCATAAAAGACCACAGACATGGCTGTATCTCACTGAAGACCACAGACATGGCTGTATCTCACTGAAGACCACAGACATGGCTGTTGCTCACTAAATACCATAGACATGGCTATAGCCCACTAAATACCACAGACATGGCTGTAGCTCACTAAATACCACAGATATGGCTGTACCTCACTAAAGACCACAGACATGGCTGTAGATCACTGAAGACCACAGACATGGCTGTAGCTCACTGAAGACCACAGACATGGCTGTAGCTCACTAAAGACCACAGACATGGCTGTAGATCACTAAAGACCACAGACATGGCTGTAGCTCATAAAAGACCACAGACATGGCTGTATCTCACTGAAGACCACAGACATGGCTGTATCTCACTGAAGACCACAGACATGGCTGTTGCTCACTAAATACCATAGACATGGCTATAGCCCACTAAATACCACAGACATGGCTGTAGCTCACTAAATACCACAGATATGGCTGTACCTCACTAAAGACCACAGACATGGCTGTAGCTCACGAAAGCCATGGTCCTTCTTTTTCCCCTTTTCTTCTCTTTTTTTGGAGAAGTGACATTGTGTGGGACATTGCTGTCTAGACACCTCGCATGAAAGGAGAGGAGCCCGAAACGTCCAAGGCTTCCTCCTCATCATTGTTTGATATCCCTCGACCTTTCTTTCCCTCTGTCTGGCCTCTATTGTGGGGGAACAATACGCTGGCACTGTCGCTTCCTAAACATGTAGGGGTGTTACAATTTCCTGCAATCGCCACCGACAGGGGGCCACCCCAAAACCGGTCATGCCAATCAGGGAAGAGTTCAAACGCCAGGGAATACCCCCACCACTACCACCCGGGAACGCCGGGAACGCTTCACTCCAGTGAGCACGGAAACATCCTGAGAAGTGTCAGTCAAAACACAAGGCAACCAGGGTCAAGTTTCTGGGAAAACAGCCGTTCCACGCAGGGAGCCGCACTATGGGCCAAGACCGATCTATACACATGGACATATTTCAGCTATACTGTTTTCATTCATGATTTTGTTTAGGAGCCAAAAGTCCAAACATGTCTCAACAATGACAATCCCTAACCCTCATTTTGGGGTTTAATTGTCACATTGATGATGGTGAGACGAAACATTTCATATAAACGTTGCTAGCTACTTTTGGGAGGTTTTCGGTGAATATCAGTCTGAAACTTTCAGAGGCCGTCCCATAGCGGAGTGTGTGTGTTTAGGTTGGGATAGGGTGTCACGTCTGCACATTTAGTGGTTCCATTGATGACGGCGTCTCTTCCTCACACCCCCTTCACACACACACACATAAACACACAGCCCATTCCATTCCATCCCATCCCATCCCTGTGCCCCAGCGTTCTCCCTGCTTATCATTCACTGGCTACATCTCCACCCCACACAGGAGGAGAGCCCTGCACACACATTAATTTATTCCGCCGGCGCTCAAAGCCTCCATTACAATGAACACTCAGACAATAAAACGTGCACAATGAAAATGTTAATTTCCCTTATTATCATCCCCCTTAATTATTTGTTGTGACTGATAATTGCATTCTGCCCATTTGGTATCAGCAATAACCTTCTGCCTAGCGTTGTCTTGGGGGCTTGTTGAGAGTCGCTCCCCAGGCATGCCCACCCTTTTTATCAAGACAAAGGCGAGCCGGCGCACACATAACCTTCCTCACGCCGCCTCCTAGTCTCCCTCCGCCGCACCCATAAAAGGAACAAATATTTTCGATGAATTAATCCACTCGGTTTATAATTTAATCCCTTTGCGTCTCGGGGTCGTGAAATACTTCTCTTACAGTATGTTGCTATTACCCCACTTTGTCCAATGAGGAGATGGTGGCGGAGTATGCTTGGCCCTGGGTGAGGCGTTTGGTGCGGCTTCTTCGGTGTCATTAATTAGTAGTAGGGCTGTACGACATTTCTACATGGCTGAGAGTGTGTCACAAACACACACCGCCTGGCGCCGTTTTGGACAAGTAAGCAAACGAACATCATTTCTTTTTCCAGATGGTTTTAATTCGTTTTGCCTATCCGATTCCTAAGAGATACGCTTGTGGATCATTTTCAGCTTCATCAAATTGTTTAAGGCTCGCCATATTTTAGTTGTGCAGCTATTGCACCGATAATGAGCAGGATCCACGGAGAAGTGTTTATGCTGTCTTGTGATTGTTATATTGCTAATTGCTATTAACAGCAAGGACTGCTCACTGATGGAGCTAACCTAGCCTACCATTTAAAGATAATGCATCAATGTCAACTCTAATAAACATACGAATAACACAAAACATTTCTCACACAGCATCTCAATAACGTACCACGTGCCAGGGAATTAGGCTCTTTGCTCTTCCTTTCAAATGGATTGAGACATGAGGCACAGTTTGTAATGATTTGAATAAAATGAAAATGTGTTGTCTTGCAGTCTAAAGCAAAGTGTCTAGAATGGACACTTTTGGGGAGCCTCTGTGATGTAAATGAGCTAATATGTTGCACAGCACAAAAGCCTTCACCGTGCTGACTGAAGAGGAGCTTATGTTTTATTAGCATGAAAATGAGTGTATTTTGAGAGAGAGAGAGAGAGAGAGAGAGAGAGAGAGAGAGAGAGAGAGAGAGAGAGAGAGAGAGGATGGCCAAGTGTCAACAAACGAGCGAGTGAAACACATGGGAGGAAACTTGAGTAGCTCACCAGTCAAAACATCCATTTCACATCTATCTATCATATGGCTGAGAGCCTTCAGTCCCAGATAACACACAACTGCCTCTGCGTATGGTGACGAAGCTGCTGTAGGGGCTTCACTTCTTTCTTTGTTAAACGTTTGTTCTGTTTTAGGAGTTCACAGATATTATTGCTATTGAAGTTGTACATACTGTTTAAACTATATGTCAATCTGGATAAGAAGATGTTTGCTGGGATAGGATAACTATCTTCAAACAGGCCATGTGACATACATTTCTCACTGTTGCATCCGTGGGCACTTCAGACGTGTAGATATCTCATCTCCTATCTCAAGGGCCATAAGTCAGTGGTGATGAGACATGTACAGGGCCCCAGCAGAGACTAACGGCTAAATGTAATGGCAAAACCAATCTATCGCAAATAGCATATGCAGCACGTGTCTGTGCATGTCTGTGCAAGTGTTAGCATGAATGAGTGTGTATACATGCATGGGTGAGTACATAGATACATTTATTTATTTGAGTCATTTAGCAGACGCTCTTATCCAGAGCGACTTACTGTAGTGACTGCATACATTTTCCATCATACAGTACACTGTGTGTGTGTGTGTGTGTGTGTGTGTGTGTGTGTGTGTGTGTGTGTGTGTGTGTGTGTGTGTGTGTGTGTGTGTGTGTGTGTGTGTGTGTGAGTGCGTGTGTGTGTGTGTGTGTGTGTGTGTGTTTGCATGTATATTTGTGTCTGCCCAACCCATGTGTAAGTACAGATGTAGGATATTAATTTGATCCCCCTGTTGGAGGAAAACTTTCCTGCAATGCAATACATTTTAAACGTGTAGTGGATTTGAAGTTTAAAAAGGTTTCTCAAGTTTGTAATTTTCACTTTAGATATTTCAGACTTCCTTTACCCTTACGAAAATGCATCAACCCCTACAAAAATGTCCATGAATTATAATCCACATAATAATTCCCATTTCCTGTTACTGCAGGATTCTTTTTCTGCTAAAGCAAGCTACTGTAGCTCAAATCTGGATCCTACATCTGCATGCAGTATGTATCTGTGTGTGTCTGTGCAAGTGTTAAGTCGTGCCCATTCCTCCCATCCGAAACAGTGTGGAACAGTTAAGTGCATATTTTATGACAACATTTTGTGACGTTTTTGGTTCGTTTTGGTCTTGGGCAAAGGTTTTCTTGGCTGTTTGTGCACACAACAATGTTTTCTTGAGGCAAGCCGGAGTCTAGGACCATTCGCCTGTGATTGGTCAACAGCTGGGGTACTTTAATAAAGTTTTTGTCGGCGTTCAACGAGAGACGAATTGTGTTCATGCAAAACGTCAAAATGAATGAATAATATCTTGAGCTATTTTAGATTAAATCTGAATATTTTGAGGAAGTGTGTACTGGCTATGGCGTCTCAAAATGGACAAACAATACTATTTCAAGCGAAGGTCTTTTAAGGGAGAATGCGAGCACACTCGTTCGGCTCGCCTAGCCGAGTTCGTCTAAGCACCAGCTGAACAGAAGCATGCGGACGCCTTTAGCATGAATGAGAGTGTGTGTACTTGTGTGTGCATGCGTGAGTACTTACATACGTATGCACATGTGTGTTTGAGTGTATTTGTTTGTCTGCCCAACCCACATGTAAGTTAAGGGCCGAACTTCAGCCGCGCTCCCTCTTTCCCCTCTGCCCAGCTGGTGTGTCTTCTTGTGTGGTGTGTGGCCCACCACGGTCTGAGACTAAACACACATTCTAACCTCCAGCCCTGGAATCCACCACTGGGGTCATTTAAACCGGCTCTTACAGGTGCAGCATGCAAGGTGTCCTTCCCCCTCTATCCTCTCTGCCCATACATCATCACATGTCAAGGTGGTAAGCGACATCTCGCCCCCGCATTCCCTGCATTCCTCCTCCTCTTCCCTTTTTCCATAGTACTGCTGCTGGTGTCCATCCACCAGCCAGGCAAGGCCAGCAGTTGCCAAGCCCTCCAACCCTTCCACCCCTCCAACCCTTCCAGCCCTCCAACCCTTCCACCCCTCCAACCATTTCAGCCCTCCAACCCTTCAACCCCTCCAACACTTCCAACCCTCCAACCCTTCCACCCCTCTAACCCTTCCAGCCCTCCAACCCAGCCCTCCAACCCTTCCAACCCTCTAACCTTTCACCCCCACTACCCCCCCAGCCCTCCGGCCTGATTGCTTTCCCTACCTCCCACAGACGTGACAGGTGGCAAGGCCAATGGGGAACATTTAAACCTTGGTGTGCGATCACACTACAGGAGGACTCCCCTGACCTCTGCCCCCTGACCTCCGAGGCACCTGCACTGTCTGACTGCACTTGGAGTAACCATGGCCCTATCTGTTGTCAGTGTGTGAGTTCAACATACAGCTCAACCGATGATGTTCTGAGCCAGATGATCTGTGTTTGTTTTAGATGTCTTGTTGAGAAAAAGTGACCTTTAAATAGTTATTACTATTACACTATCATTTTAAAGGCCAAATAATGATAAACATACCCATTGTTTTTTTAGCAATATAACTTAATGTGGTATAAATTGTGGTATTGTGGCTTTGAAGTACACGTTTATGGGCAGAATACTGTCTTATTAAAGAGGTATCAGAGACATCTTACACTCTGCAGAACAAGTCTGTGTGACTCATTAAAAGGGGAATCACATGCTACATTATAATTAATGATTAAAACATCTACATTAACCAGGCGTTCGCTGGCTGCAACGTGGTTGCAATTGCTATAGATGTTTTCCATTTGATTGCCAAGCTTACCATCTTACCATTGCCAAGCTTACCTTAATGAGAATTCATGCTGAATAGCCAACCTATAACACACACACACACACACACACGCACACACACACACACACACACACACACACACACACACACACACACACACACACACACACACACACACACACACACACACACACACACACACACACACACACACACACACGCACACGCTCGTGCAGGCATATGCACAAGCACACACACATCTTACACATGCCTTGGCTGTGGGTTACTGAGGCATGGTACTCCCAAGACCCAGTGAGCTGGCCAACGCACACACACACACACGCACACACACTCACACACACACACACACACACACACACACACACACACACACACACACACACACACACACACACACACACACACACACACACACACACACACACACACACACACACACACACACACACACACACACATGCTTGTGCAGGCATATGCACAAGCACACACACATCTTACACATGCCTTGTATGTGAAAGGGCATGAGAGAGAGAGAACTACACTTGTGTGCAGTAAACTAAAATGAAATGTAGAAATACAAGGACAAGGGCTACAGCCGTGATCATGGCCCACTCTAGTGGTGCTCTCAGAGTGGGGATGGTGTTCTACAGGGACAGGCAATTTGCCTCTATGTACATGCTCCCTCCTTACAGGTCTTCGACTCCTCTGGGGTAGTGCTCTCTCCCTCTGTATTGTACAGTAACGGTTTGTGGGTAAAATCACTGGGGAACCTATGCGTTGTGATAATTGCGTTGTTTGCTCTGTAACATGTTAGTTCACATGCCTTGCCACTGTGATATGTAGGCGTAAGGCCAAGACAATAAGAAGACACAGTGGCAGATTAAATTCAACCTTTGTTTCATTACGTAACCGGAGAGCAACATCTGAAGTCCACTAAGCATATTGCATGTAACAGACAGCATGGTCAAGCAAGTTAATGTTTCCGACATTTAGTCCAATAAACGTATGCTAAATATGTTGTGGCTGTCAATGGTTCTGTTTTCTGTGTGTGTGTGTGTGTGTGTGTGTGTGTGTGTGTGTGTGTGTGTGTGTGTGTGTGCGTGCACGTTCGCGCAAGTAGAAAAACATATTGACTCACCCTAATTTTAGAGAAATACCAATGCCATCCTCCTCTCTTTCATGTTGATGAAACGGTCTATCACTCTGTCATACAGTACACTATGTAATTTTTGTTTTCATAGGCTACCTGGCTAAAACATGTGCTCACTAGCCTAACTTCCATTCATGGGCAACGTTAGCTAGCTAACATTAGCCTTCTACATCTAGCTACATATTGAACATCCATCTTTTAGGCCAGGGGCACAACGATGTATGAATGAATGGTTGGATCAGAATAACCGTTATAATAATTGGCCAGTTCAGAGATTTCAGTAAAAACACAAATCCAAATCCATATCTCTTTTTGGTGCTCCAGGACCATTCACAGTTGAGCTCGCTCAGTTCAGCTCAATGATGATTGACATTTTTTTTTAATCAAGGGTACTTTTAGCCTCTTGCGAATTCATTGAAAATTATGAAACACAAGGAGACAAAAGATAAATAATTGTATATTTTTTTATTTTGTTCTTGGTAAATTTGTTGGGGAAGCCTGGCTTCTCTTGTCATCCATGAATACACGCCACTGGCATTGTGGTTCGGCAGCTTCTGTGAAGAGAAATGGTTTAATAAATGGCGGCTAAGTGACATTCATCACCATCCCTCTGTAATTATTGGCTGATTTAAAGGGCAAGAAGGCGGGGCTAAGCAACAAGATTTTATTGCATACACCAGCAATACCGTAAAATATTCAAAGATGTAGGATCTTAATTTGACCTGTGTTGTCTGTAGCAACAGGATTTGAACGTTTAGTCATGGCTGCTTGATCGGTGGTTAGCTTGCCAAAAGTAGGTTACATGAAAAATGTAACACAATGTAACTGTGTTAGCGTGGGTGTTCAGTTCTTAAGGCTAGGCGGCACAATTTTCACGTCCGGGTGAAAAGTGTGCCCAAAGTAAACTGCCTGCTACTCAGGCCCAGAAGCTAGGATATGCATATTATTTGTGGATGTGGATAGAAAACACACTGACGTTTCTAAAACTGTTTGAATGATGTCTGTGAGTATAACAGAACTTATTTGGCAGGCGAAACCCCGAGGACAAACCATCCAGGAAAAAATGTTTTTGAGAACACTCTTTTCAATGAGTTTTCAATGGGAATCTAGAATTCTAAGGCAGTTGCTTGCAGTTCCTATCGCTTCCGCTGGATGTCAACAGTCTTTAGAAATTGGTTGATGTTTTTCCTTTGAGAAATGAAGAAGTAGCCCTGTTCAGAACGAGGGTCGAGTGAAGTGTACTGTTGTGGTTGAGGCGCATGACCTGAAAGCTCGCTACACTTTGTTTTCCTCCGGTATTGAACACAGTTTATCCCGTCTTAAATTTTATTGATTATTTACATTTAAAAATACCTACCGTTGGATTAGGAAAGTTGTTTGAAATGTTTGGATCAAGTTTACAGGTAACTAATGAGATAATGTGCAGTCATGTTGCGCGAGTTGGAATCGGTGTATTTTCTGAATCATACGCGCCAAATAAATGGATATTTTGGATATAACGACAGAATTTATCGAACAAAAGGACCATTTGTGATGTTTAATGGACATATTGGAGTGCCAACAGAAGAAGATCTTCAGAGGTAAGGCATGAATTATATCGTTATTTCTGACTTTTGTGTTGTGCCTGGCGGGTTGAATTATGATTTTCATGTGTATGTTTGCTGGGGTGCTGTCCTCAGATAATGTATAACACTTGTATGATTTATGAATTATCATTATGAGTAATTCTTTGTTTTTGAATTTGGCGCGCTGCTATTTCACTGGATGTTGTCAAATCATAACGTTATCCCCGATAACGGGATTGGCGCGCGAAGGGATCACTAAGATGTTTTTAATTTACAGTATGTAAATCAAAAAGGAAAAATCTCAGCAAATGAAAGACAAAAATGACAAAAATGAATGTAAAGTTTACCAAGAAGTGTGTGTGTGTGTGTGTGTGTGTGTGCCTATGTATTTGATCACACATCAAGTCCCCCCTCTCCATTTCCTGGGTGAGTGGTCCCCAGTGTGCGGCTGTAAAGTGAGTGTAGCTGGGATAAAGCCCCTTTACTCTCCCCTCATTTTCTCCACGACTCCCTTAATCCTCACACTGACTGCTGTTGGAGGCTAACCTCTGACCCCCTGCAGATTTCACGGATTAGGTCAACCCTTTATGTTTCCACACCCCCTCTAATCCCGACACTTTCACTTAACGTTGAATAAGCACCCCCTGGTTCATCTTTTAATTCCACTCCACACAGTTCAGTTTGAGCCTAACCTTTACCGTAGGTTTTTCCTGGTTTGGCCCCATCACCACAAACAATAGGGGTTAAAGAGAGAAGGATTAGGGGGAGGATAAATTAAACGCTGTGTCTTCCCACTGTTGGCAGACCTTTGATGTGAACAGAATGTTTCCAGGGCTCAGAGGAAAGCCATTAAACACTATGTATTCATATGGCCTGTTTGAACTATGGGGGAAGGAGATTTGCTGAATTCTTGCAATTTCATTAGCTAAAAGAAGAACGGTTAATTTTACAACTATTTCACAGATATCTTAAATATAAAAAAAGACATATAGACACTAATTTGTATGTGTGAATAACTACATTTCTCAATGTATGCTTTAAGAAAAATATATAATACAAAATACCTCATTTCTATTTGATTTATATTAATTCCCAATAATCTCTCACACAATTCATAAACACATACAACCCCCAAAACATATATGTACTGATAAATCAATTGCAGCTGCTACAGAAGTATGAGTGACAATATGAGTGACATTATAGCTAATAAGGACTTGTATCCTGTCAGTCAGAAGAACACCAGCAGGCCTCTCCACTCGGTCTCCTCCCCCTTAGACAATGGATGACTCAGAGGTTGGACCGGATTTGTCTAGAAAGGATACATCTTTTGTCAAAATGGACTTTTTGTAGCAGGTTTATGAGAATTTATACAGAAGGTTATGATCATTAAATTAGCAGGTCAGGGGAATTGGGTTGAGGTTAGGAAAAGGGTTAGGGTTAGCTAAAAGGCCATTTTTTTGACAGAAGCTGTATTCCATCTAGACATGCTCGGTTGGACCAGACGCTCTACACATACATCTCACTAACCCTGAATTGATTGTTTTTATATATTGCAAATAATATTAACAATGTGAAAGTAAAAATAAAATAAACATGTTGGTTAATAATTGTTCTCAACTTGAATGAAGGCATTTGGGAAAATAGTGTAAACAGACCTATTTCACAAAGGAATGGTAACAGCAGATCATGTGAAATGGAGAGAACCTGAATGTTTTAATTTCACCTGCTCTGTAAGAATGACATGAGAAAGCTCAAGTGAAGTGACAACCCGTGCAGGAGACACTAGAGAAGTTGAAAACACTTGAATGGGTACAGATGTAGGGTCTTAATTTGATCACCATTGTTGCAGGAGAACTTTCCCGTAATGCAGGACATCATTTTTTTTTAAAGAAATTCTAAATTTCAGACTTGATTTCCCCTCACAAAAAAATGCATAAACCCCTTAAATATATGTAATGAATTATAATCCACATAATTATTCACATTTCCTGTTGCTGCAGGATTATTTTCCCGCTGCAGCAAACTGGCCCAAATGAACCTCTACGGGATCGGTGTCCCCGACGCGGGACGGTTCAGCTAACATAGGCTAATGTGATTAGCATGAGGTTGTAAGTAACAAAACATTTCCCACAACATAGACATCTGATATTGGCAGAAAACTTCAATTCTTGTTAATCTAACTGCACTGTCCAATTTACAGTAGCTGTTACAGTGAAAGAATACCATGTTGTTGTTTGAGGAGAGCGCACAATTATGAAAATCTGGAATAATAGATTATGGCCTTTCTCTTGCATTTTAAAGCTGATGGTCCCCCCACCCAAAACATGTTTTTTTCTTTGTATTATATTCTACCAGATCTAATCTGTTATATTCTCCTACATTCATTTCACATTTCCACAAACTTCAAAGTGTTTCCTTTCAAATGGTATCAAGAATATGCATATCCTTGCTTCAGGTCCTGAGCTACAGGCAGTTAGATTTGGGTATGTCATTTTAGGCAAAAATTGTACCAAAAAAAAGGGTTTGATCCTTAAGAGCTTTAAGATCCTACATCTGTAAACCATTATGTCAAGCACACTAACAGGGTAATGAAGAAACCAGAAATTAGCATTGCTATTGCTAAAATGCTAGTTTTAAGGGATTTTTTAAATGGGATTGATGACATACTCTATTCTAATATTGCAATGAACAGACATATTAAAGTTGTATTTCAGGAGCCTCAATTTGAAGAATGTGTGTTTAAATGGAACTCTGCTTTCTGAGCCAACAAGATGCAATTGCTTATGCTTTGATTTTGGCCACTGAATAGCAGCTCTCAGTATGACATTGAACTGTAAGCAGTATCCATCCAATGGTGATAAACCATGCTTATCTTCCAGCACGTGTTTCTGATCTGAACACAAAATAAACAGGATCCCATCAAGTAAAACATAACTACCACTGGATAACAACACAACAAAACTAAATACAAAACAGGCCAGAACATCCCTTTATCCACCCATCCCTCCATTCATCCTTCCATCCTGGAGCACAGAGATTAATATGTTCTCCATCGCATGATCTAAAGTGAACTCTAGCTATTCCAAAGTTGTGCTCTGGCAGGGGTCTGACGGTTGAAAATAAAGCTAGGCCCTGAAACGTTGTCTGATTTTCCCATCAAAATAATGAAACTTGAGCATTCGCAGCGCTGATATGCCAGAGACAATCCAGGGCCCAGGTCTGTCATGCAGACATCAAAGGCCTGAGTCCTACTGCACTGAGTTTGCTCCCCCTCTGCTCTTCCGAAGTTGCATTAAATAATTGCTTACCCAGAATTCCTCTGGAGTTTCTGCTGCCTTTGTTTTCTTTTGCCTCCATATGGTACACAGCCAAAGAAAAACATAATATTGACCCATGAAGAGAGAGCTATTACCACGATTCAGAATTCATTCAACTAACAGTGGCTGGTGCCGACGAATACGATCGGACTGATTGACATGCAAGTGCCACACGTTTCCTTTTGGAACCTAAAACGTACTTTCCCTAATGTATGCCATCTTCTTTTTTTAATGGTATGTTGGAGGAGGCAACTATAAGAGCACCAAACCTGGGATCAAAAACGATTTTAAATCATTTCTTACACTTTATCTGTGCTCGATTGAGCTTGCCTGGCTATATGGAACCAATATAATAGTCCCCCAAAAAAATCCAGATCCTGCCCATCTGCAGCCAGGCTAGAGCAAATGTTTAAGATTTGCATAAGAAAATAGCATATGAACCCAGGTCTGAGGAGGACACAGAGAATATAACAATTCAATGCATACACGGAAAGACAGACAGACATGTTGGCTGGGTAGAAATGGAGTGTGATTTTGTGCACAACATTCGTCTGGATTACAGGGTGGCCCTCGCGTCCTTACTGTGTTTTTCATCGGGACAGATTTGGAAGTGTGACAGAACGAGTCAAAGGGAATCATCCTAATTCAAGTTGTCACGGTGAGATGCATGAGAGAAATATCAGTCTTTGTAAAAATGAAAACATAAGAAATCCATACGTTCTATTTTAGATCGGCCATCCTAGAAGATCTTATAAGGACAGAGGGTGATGATGGCCCTAGAATTTGATGTAGAAAAGCACATCATATATTAAATAAATATTATTTATTAGCATATCAAGCCGTAGATGTTGAAAGAGAATCCATGTGTTTCCCAACCCATCTTTTAATGCCCGTTCCTGGGTTCAAACCTTGAGGCTACCTGTAGAATACGGTAACAGACAACATGTACACTCATCTTCAAAGGCCTCACTGTGATCCCAGTCATAGTTCAAGGCTCCTTTGCATGACCGTATGCAACTCCATTTTCAGGACTAATATTTTATGTACCCACATCTGGCAATATTTTTTTCTCCGTACTGTATATTCATATTTCGATATAGCTCGTCCTCTGTCTTTCGGTCATTGTATGTGCTGTATCCCATGAGTAGTAAAGTATCCACTCTTTAATAGCATCTGCCAAGATATTGTTACAGTTTGAGGCACATGATATTAATGCAGCTTTGGCAATGCACAGCTACCGACTGTAAAAAAAAATATATATATATATATATTTTTTTTTTAAAGTATTGCTTTCTTTGTACCCTTTCAAAATGCCCAAACATGTAACTCTCCCAATTTATAGTCATGGTAATATTTGGGAAATTCACCCATAAAATTAATTCATAGTGAGACAGAAACTTTTCTCCAGACTTGACTGACTGGGATATTCTTTGACAATTTCCCCTCAGGAAAGCCGTTGTGTTTCATGTAAAGCTTAGTGCTCTTTGATTAGTGGCTAGATGATGAATGGAGTGCTTCATAAACCCACACAGTTGAACCGGAGCTAAACGGCGACTTAAGCAACATAAACCCCAAACTCTTCCAATGTTCAAGCGGGAAAAAAGCCACAAAAGTACATTTCCGGAAAGTCGAGTCGCCTGGATGTTGAGCAACGATTCTGTCACTCTTTATGGTTTTTTGGGAGCTCATAAAATGCATACGCAGCTTGCACAAACATCCAGATATTTGTCATTCCAAGAGAAGCCATAGGGAACAATGAGACACATTGTGGATTCACAGGTCCTCTTCAGTTTACCACTGGGACAGGAGGTGGACAGGGACCGCAGTATATGGCTACCAAATCAAAGTAAAGTGAGATGTTTCCATAAAAGGACGCTATCTTGGAGAAAGCTGATGCCCTTTCCAAGAAGACTTTTGTTGCAGGCAGGGAGATCGGCATTGAGAAGTGTCCCAAGTTGGTATGCTTCAACTGTCTACACCTCTAACTTTGCTCATAGGCAGATGGTTTGTCTTTTACAAGCTAAAGGGGAGTGTGGGAGGATGCCTGCCATTGTCACACGGTCCGGTTCTTGATGGATATATTTTGATTGACATATTTCTGGCTTTGGTCTCACCTGCTCTACAGATGATTGGGGTGGATTAGAGTTGCAGCATGCTTTTCCAGTTGCTGCTTTGTGCTTTTGAGGATATCCAGCAATGTCCTCTTAAAATGTTTAAGTTCACTAGAGAGTACAGCACTGTTAGTCAAAACGAACCCTAAAGCTTTACCACATGTACAGTCTTCCAGATTTGATTTGAAACTTCAAGGTGAAGTCAAGTTGAGGGAAACAGTTATGACTTGGTGACTTGCATTGTGTCCATATCTAACTCCTTGAGCTTGAGTTTGGGGAGATTATTTTGGGACAAGTGTCCAGTTTGGGGACAAAATGTGTCTATTTGTAAATAACCTGAATTGTTTCAAGCAGACCACCGTAGTCCCTGTGCCCAAGGAAGCGAAGCTAGGCTACCTAAATGATTACAGTCGGTAGCCATGAAGTGCTTTGAAAGGCTGGTCATGGCTCACATCAACAGCATCCTCCTGGATATCCTAGAACCACTCAAATTCGCATAACGCCCCAACAGATCCACAGATGATGCCATCTCTATTGCACTCCACACTGCTCTTTTCCACCAGGACAAAAAGAACACCTATGCGAGAATGCTGTTCATTGACTACAGCTCAGCGTTCAACAGCATAGTGCCCACGAAGCTCATCACTAAGCGAAGGACCCTGGGACCAAACACCTCCCTCTGCAACTGGATCCTGGACTTCCTGATGGGCAGACCCCAGGTGGTAAGGATAGGCAACAACATGTCTGCCACGCTGACCCTTAAGACTGGGGCCCCTTAGGGTGTGTACTTCGTCTCATCCTGTACTCCCTGTTGAACCACGACTGCGTGGCCAAACACAACTCCAACACCATCATTAAGATTGCTGATGACACAACAGTGGTAGGTCTGATCATCGACAGCGATGAGCCGGCCTATAGGGAGGAGGTCAGAGAACTGTCAGTGTGGTGCCAGGACAACAACCTCTCCCTCAATGTGAGCAAGACAAAGGAGCTGATAGTGGACTACAGGAAAAGGAGGGCCGAACAGGCCCCATTAACATCGATGGGGCTGTAGTGGGGCGGGTTGAGAGTTTCAAGTTCCTTGGTGTCCACATCACCAACGATCTATCATGGACCAAACATACCAAGACAGTCCGTGAAGAGGGCCCGACAAAACCTTCTCCCCCTCAGGAGACTGAAAAGATTTAGCATGGGTCCCCAGATCCTCAAAAAGTTCTACAGCTTCACCATCGAGAGCATCCTGACAGGTTGCATTACTGCCTGGTATGGCAACTGCTCATCATCTGACCGTAAGGCGCTACAAAGGGTAGTGCGTATGGCCCAGTACATCACTGGGGCCAAGCTTCCTGCCATCCAGGACCTATTTACAGGCGGTGTCAGAAGAAAGCCCATAAAATCATCAGAGACTCCAGTCACCCAAGTCATAGACTGTTTTCTCTGCTACTGCACGGCAAGCGGTACCGGAGCACCAGGTCTAGGACCAAAAGGCTCCTTAACAGCTTCTACCCCCAAGCCATAAGACTGCTGAGCAATTAATCAAATGTCCACCAGACTATTTACATTGACACCACCCGCTCCCCTCCATTTGTTTTCTACACTGCTGCTACTCGTTGTTTATTATCTATGCTTAGTCACTTCACCCCCACCTACATGTACAAATGACCTCAACCAACATGTGCCCTCGCACACTGACTCGGTACCCATATCCCATGTATATAGCCTCGTTATTGTTATTTTACTGTGTTACTTGTTATTATTTTTTACTTTAGTTTATTTGGTAAACATTTTCTTAACTCTTGACCTGCACTGTTGGTTAAGGGCTTGTAAGTAAGCATTCCATGGGAAGGTCTACACTTGTAGTATTCGGCGCATGTGACAAATAGAGTTTGATTTGATTTGATTTGGTGAGCATGTCAAGGCGGGAGCATCCATCGAGCCACGAACATTAAGACACAAATAAACTCAGCCAAATCGGGTCCCTCGCTTAGCACGAGTTACAGAGGACGTGAGAGAATGTAGATGTCGACACCACAAATTGGCAGTCTTGTCCCAGCTGAGGTTTTAGTTGGTCTTTCTTTCCCTTGCATAAAAGTCTTGCACACTAAGACGTAGAACGTTTTAACAGAAAACGCTTTCTGATGTAAAAAAGCACAAGGAGTAAAAGCAAGTCTCCAAGGTTGGGTGTGGAAAACCTTGGGGCACTAGCCAAAGACCTCCATTTTTTCCCTGCTGAGATTACATGGTCAGGAAAAACAATTGGACCTAATCATTGCTGATATGCTGATTGACCAAAGTCGTAAATATAACGTTATTTGTTGGTTGGGTGATGTTAGGACAAGGGATTTATCACGGAATAGGAACTAAAGACCACCGTGAAGGATGAATCAGTTTTATGCCAGAGTTCAACTACATGTTGTCACCGTGAGCCCGGAGATGCACCAACTACACACTGCAGTTGTTTGTTTCTGTCACTTGTAGAAATACGCCTCAGGCACACAATTGAATACGGCGCTGTGTGCTGGAAAAGAGAACAAATCCTGCCATAGAATGAAATCAAATCATTGACTGTGCCTGTTTTGACACATTAAACCAAACATGCCAACGACAGTCAGTGCTGAGGCACGGGGGCTCTGTGATGATCTGCTGGTTTCTCCAGCGAGTGAATGTGACGTCCGTCAGCAAGAGGATCAGGGCTTTTGGCAACCGGCAAGGCTCTGATTTACTGGCAATCCTCCGTAAGAGTTCTTGGCTGCCGGAGCTGAGAGAAGGTTAGACGGAGAGGTCTGCCATTCATTTCAAGGGATTTGTAAGCCACTCGTGTACATTGTGAATGAATGTCAATGAAAACTGAGCACCCTATTAATAATTTAAACAGAGGAAGCCTTGTCGATATTTTAACCGACATGCTTACCAAGGTGCCTGCTTGAATCTGGTATGTCAGGGGTTTGAATTAGTCAGGGGTTAGCCATGCAGCTGATGCTATAGGACTGTGTGGCAGTTGTGTGGAGAGGGCAAATAAGAAAAGGGCTCAAGTGTAGGGCACTCTTCCCAGTGGTCCAGGGAAGGGGTCCAACTATCTGTCTCCGCCACTTAGACACAGAGTAAAGGAGTGGGCCTGTCTTTGACCCCAGACACTTCCCCCAATCCACCCTGTCCCCCGTCCCCCCAGTCCCCCTAGCCCATGACATAGGACTACAGCTGACGTCGGAGAGGGTCAGAGGACTAGTAGATAACGGGAGGTACTGTTAAGGGAGGTACTGTCATTCTACACCATGGCACCCAGGCGCAGGATAGTAAAATGTGATGCTTAAATTTAAAATAGACAAGGCTTATACAGTGATGCACTGTAATACAGAGATGCACTGTAAAACAGAGATTCGCTGTAATACAGAGATGCACTGTATTCGTGCTGGGTTCTGTCTGTGAGCTGATTTGGCTTTTTTCCATGGAAAAACTGATATCTTGATCATCGTTATGTGGATAAGTTGATGGCTTTTCCCGACAGTGATACAGAAGGACATGTATTAGACACACATAACACACAGACCCCTCCAAACACACACACACACACACACACACACACACACACACACACACACACACACACACACACACACACACACACACACACACACACACACACACACACACACACACACACACACACACACACACACACACACACACACACTCCACCAGCAGCAAACAATCGTCTGATGACTAAATCACTCGCACACATCCAGATCCATCCAGAAATAAAAATCCGTCCCATAACTGACTCACATTAATGCCGGCAATATGCTGCGAGCAGGCCGGGCCAGCCTTTGCAAATGAAAGTTTAACGACCGTGCAGTGGGCAGCCCAGTGAGTGAGATGATGAGTGTAATGTCAGAGACAGTTTGTTCCACATGGTTCCTATAAGGATCCTGCATGCTGGGCCAACGAATGAGGACGTGACTTTTGATTAGCCGAAGTACTTACTGGTGGGATGGGACACACACATGGAAGGACGTGTGCACACATTCATGCACACATGCACACACGCACACACAATCACACACACACACACACACGAGCATGCACGCACACACACAGGCATGCACACACGCACACACGCACACATACAAGAGGGGGTGAGTGTAGGAGTTATTTAGCCACCGCAGCACTAGTCGAGGAACATCTTGATTATCCTGTCAGTGATCAGCGTCAGCTCGTCTACTTCCAGAAGTGCACCGTTTGCCCAGGTCTATATTTCATTAGTGGGCCTGTTAAATACATAGTGGGGAGCCACATACACACACACACACACACACACACACACACACACACACACACACACACACACACACACACACACACACACACACACACACACACACACCACACGTAACGTCACTCTTGCTATATTCTGAAAGAGCAGTCACAAGTCACGGGATGTTAGAGAATGTCACAGCACACGTAAATGAGTACACTAAGTATGCAAAGGTTTTCCTGTGCCTGTTAGGTGTATATGGCATTGCCAAACAGAAATAATAAATATCCACTCCTGTACGGAATCTTTGAAATTGAGAAGTCCTCAACTTTGAAAAGACTTCAAACTCCAAACAACATGAATTGAACTGAATACTATTTCCCAAATACTAGTGGAAAGACTCAGAAACCTTTCTGTCTCACGATCACACAGAGGCCTTGTAGAAACAGGTGACCCGTCTGTAAAATGGGCTGAAGCTACAGCATATTATCCACTGGACTTGACCCAGTCATGTCTCTCACTACAGTCATTAGATATGCACCTTCCAGCAGAGCCCGAGCCCGATTCCATAATTAAGTGAATCATCTACTGGTCGACAGTCATATATGCTTCCCAAGGCAGTTAGTTCTTGGGAAAAGCCGCGTCTGACAAAATGAGGTTTGCCCTCTGTACACAGATAATGAGGCGAGCTCCTGACAGGTGCGTCGTGATTAGGAAGTTTCTAACAGCGAGCTCATTCCGCACCGGCCCTCGACGGTAAACACACTCATCAGCGCCGCGGCCGTCCCCGGAGAGGAGAGCATGTTTGACATTATTAATTGGCTTTTCTGTGCGAAGGAGTCAAGGAGATGAAAAGGTTTATCAAGCTGAAATAATTAATTTTCACCCTTGAATTCGCTGACAGTTCAGTTCTTCTTCGAAGAGGAAGAGGAAGAAGAAGAAGAAAAAGAAAAATAATGATTTTCACTTCTTTTTCTTGATTTTCTCCCTCCCGCCTTTGCAGTTTTTAGCGGGGGACCGGAGGAGACACATTAGTGGTGGAAATGTACGATTTTTCATCAAATACAATTAAAAAGGAATTTAATTAACTCGAACCTGTATAAAGGGAAAAGGTTAGTTTTATCTCGGCCTTTACAAAGCCTAGAGATTAGTGGATCCACATTATGTGTCTAGTGCGGCGTACATTTCACTCCAATTAATTCAAAACTAAAGGGGAAATGATGTAGTCTGATAATGGCAGACTTTCACACAGTACTTTAATCACCTCTACTATCAGCGGCGTGTATGGTCTCATAATTGCTTTAATTAGTTCAATTGAAAAATGTCCATGTGTTAAGCAGGAAAAGTTTGAGTGCACCTGAACAATGGTGAGAGAGTGGGCCAGTTATGTGGAACTTGAAAGAGTCTGAGAGGGACATCCCTCTTGAACCCAGGGAGATCAGTTTGAATTGATAATGTAGTCCTGGAAGAGGAGGAGTTTTGGCACCTTCCAGAGGAAGGCATAAAGCCATGCAGAGACAAATGTACGGTGTCCATTTTAGGACATCAGTCTTTTCCAGCAGACAATGCATTACTAATGCCTTCAGGGTTAAGAAAGGACACCCTTTCAGGTTAGAATAGATGCAATGAAGTTTGAAAAGTGTCCTAAAATGGATTTCGAATTGGTGGCCTTTAGTCAGTCCAACCAGAATGGGCGTCCATCTCATCCCTGCTATTTTAGCTCTCCATCAAAAACCATCTGAGGGAGACAGAGAAAAGTGGGACAGATGTGACATCATCAAAGTGGGACAACATGTTATCTCGCTGTAATGTTGTGAAATCAGGCGTATGGAGTGAGTTCCAAGCTTGTCGAAGCCCGATGCCCCACTGTAGAAGCTCTCCGTAATTTACCACGTTCTTTGTAGACTCTCTCTCTGTATACCCCTGGCACCCTGAGCCTTGATCATGTTTAATAATGCCCTCTTTCCTTCAAACCCCCCAGGCCCCTCATGCATCTTGCATCCATCCATCCCCCCTGAACAATATGGAGGATATAAAGGAATAATAGAGATAACTCCAGGCTTGAGTCCCCGGGCCTCTGAGACGCAGGATCCACTTTCTGCTTCACTTCACATGCAGAGCTCCATATTAAAACAAATCCCCATCTCGGCTCCCCAAACCATGTGTGTGTGTGTGTGTGTGTGTGTGTGTGTGTGTGTGTGTGTGTTCGCCAGCTCACTGGGTCTTGGGGGTACCATGCCTCAGTAACCCACAGCCACACACAATATTTACCATTCATATTCCAAGCTAACGTTATTAGATTTGGTGCTTTGTGGACAATACCCAGAGATAAATGAGCACAATGCCTTCAGATGACATCATGTATTCTTCTCGACTGTGATGCATATATGCCAATTAGGACGGTTGTTATGAATGTCTTGTAAATGCAGTTGATGTCCCTTTAGAAGTGTTGCATTTTTGTCTCTTGGATGTTGAGCACTCGTGCATTATTTAATCATGTTTGGGATGTTGAATGAATGAGCTAATGAATTTATTAGATAATTAAAAAATACATACAGCCGAGTCACTTGCGTTAGTCTGAGACGTGGTCCTGAAACCTCAAATGACACAACCCCTTTAATTAAGACTAATTACTTTCTTTGTGCTACAGGGAGATAATCAATTCCACTGGCATCAACATTTCCCATAACAGAAAATCAGCCCCCTTTATGCTATTGGCTTACAGACAATGTGAGTGTTTTCCCATCTCTGCTTATAACAATTCCCTCATTGTGAACCCAATTGAATCATTTCCATGAGCATTCACATGTACGCAAACAAGTGCAAATAATACCACATCTTACTTCCTGGTTTTGGGGTGAATCCTATAGGTAGTGTTAAGTTATGGCTCAGACCCATTCGACTCTGGGGGATTATGATGGTGGATGTGGTGGATGCCAGGGTAGTCAGTCAGCATGGGGGGGGATATCATCCCTGGCCCAGTGTCCTATCCACTGTCCCCTGGGGACTGGCCCCTAATCACATCTGGCTAGCTGAACTCAGATAATGAATCTAAATGGATCCATCTAAATTGGTCCTTTTGAGGAGCACAAAGATTTAGGGTCCTGGAACAGTGTTGGTGCCTCGGACTGGTCCTCATCTGCAACTTTCAATCGCCGGTGCAGTCTTGCATATCCCTTTAATTCCCTTTCTCACTCCATTATTTACATGTAGGACCCTGCTAAAAGGGAGCTGTGCCGGTCATTGCTGCACCCTCGCCATATGGACATATGGAACAAAGAAGAATGGCATTGGTTGGTATTTTAACTGAACATTTAGATAGGGCTTTTTCTTATATCTCTTATACATTAGTAATAATTGTTTCTAATTCAGTAGGTATATTCCTTACTGTGTTATACTTAAATGTAACACCTAGCCTATATGTCAGCATATTGAACTAGAACTACATAAGAAAAGAAAAAACACATCAATGGATGAAAAGCTAGTTGTGTCATTTAGGGCATAAAATAGAAACGGGTCTGAGTTCAGTGGCTCTAATTGAACATGGCCATCTGTAGAGAAAGAGCAGTCTGGTTCCTTCCTCTTTCCATCTGGATGTGGAGAGCCCCGCCCCCTGCCTGTCAGTCAGGGAAGTTACCCCTCCCTCCCCTCCCAACGAGACACTGATACATCCACAGCCCCTTCTGCCTGTCAATCAAAGTCATCTGCTCTTCCTGCTCCTTTCAAGCTCATGTGAAGTGGGGGAAAATAGATTATGGGTGCAATACGACACCTCTCTTTCAAGGGACTCCAGTTTTTAAGTCTGATGATGTCATTCCAATTGTTTTCCCCATAGAAATACAATTACTATGTAAAACTATTTCTGTGTTTTTCCCTATGTTGTAGGAATATCTTTATCTTCAACAATCTTAATACAGTTGAAGTCAGAAGTTTACATACAATTAGGTTGGAGTCATTAAAACTCATTTTTCAACCACTCCACAAATTTCTTGTTAACAAACTATAGTTTAGGCAAGTCAGTTAGGACATCTACTTTGTGCATGACACAAGTAATTTTTCCAACAATTCTTTACAGACAGATGATATCACATATAATTCACTGTATCACAATTCCAGTGGGTTTGAAGTTTACACACACTAAGTTGACAGTGCCTTTAAACAGCTTGGAAAATTCCAGAAAATTATGTCATGGCTTTAGAAGCTTCTGATAGGCTAATTGACATCATTTGAGTCAATTGGAGGTGTACCTGTGGATGTATTTCAAGGCCTACCTTCAAACTGAGTGGCTCTTTGCTGGACATCATGGGAAAATCAAAAGAAATCAGCTAAGACCTCAGAAAAAAATTGCAAGTCCTCCTCAAGTCTGGTTCATCCTTGGGAGCAATTTCCAAAGGCCTGAAGGTACCACGTTCATCTGTACAAACAATAGTACGCAAGTATAAACACCATGGGACCACGCAGCCGTCATACCGAGACGCCTTCTGTCTCCTAGAGATGTACGTACCTTGGTGCGAAAAGTCCAAATCAATCCCAGAACAACAGCAAAGGACCTTGTGAAGATGCTGGAGGAAACAGGTACAAATGTATCTATATCCACAGTAAAACGAGTCCTGTATCGACAGAACCTGAAAGGCCGCTCAGCAAGGAAGAAGACAATGCTCCAAAACCGCCATAGAAAAGCCAGACTACGGTTTGCAACTGCACACGAGGACAAAGATCATACTTTTTGTAGAAATGTCCTCTGGTCTGATGAAACATTAATAGAACTGTTTGGCCATAATGACCATCATTATGTTTGGCGGAAAAGGGGGAGGCTTGCAAGCCGAAGAACACCATCCTAACCGTGAAGCACGGGGGTGGCAGCATCATGTTGTGGGGGTGCTTTGCTGCAGGAGGGACTGGTGCACTTCACAAAATAGATGGTGTCATGAGGTAGGAAAATGATGTGGATATATTGAAGCAACATCTCAAGATATCAGTCAGGAAGTTAAAGCTTGGTTGCAAATGGGTCTTCCAAATGGACAATGACACCAAGTATACTTCCAAAATTGTGGCAAAATGGCTTAAAGACAACAAAGTCAAGGTATTGGAATGGCCATCACAAAGCCCTGACCTCAATCCCATAGAAAATTTGTGGGCAGAACTGAAAAAGCGTGTGCGAGCAAGGAGGGCCTACAAACCTGACTCAGTTACACCAGCTCTGTGAGGAGGAATGGAACAAAATTCACCCAACTTATTATAGGAAGCTTGTGGAAGGCTACCCAAAATGTTTGACCCAAGTTAAACAATTTAAAGGAAATGCTACAAAATACTAATTGAGTGTATGTAAACTTCTGACCCACTGGGAATGTGATGAAAGAAATAAAAACTGAAATAAATAATTATCTCTACTATTATTCTGACATTTCACATTCTAAAAATAAAGTGGTGATCCTAACTGACCTAAGACAAGGAATTTGAACTAGGATTAAATGTCGGGAATTGTGAAAGACTGAGTTTAAATGTATTTTACTAAGGTGTAAGTAAACCTCTAAACTGTATGTCTTCACTAACAGTCATATGTTTTTCTAAATGTTCTCTCTAAATCAGTGTCTGACTGTTCAATATAGTATATCATCATCATCATCCTCTCTTTTTCCAGAGCTCTGTGTTATGGGAATCTAGCAGTAAGGCTTTATTCCTGCTGGGGAGACCGAAGGATAGGGTCCAGTGCTGGCCGGATGGACCCAGTCTATGAATGTTTATACCAGACCGGCTCTGGCGCTAGAACCTCAGGAGTACCGTCGGTGTTGGTTTTATACTGCTTTCACAGTTATAAATTGCATTCTTTCTGCCTCTTTTACAAATGAGAAGCAGGGCCCTGCTCTCAAGGAGAGGGAGATGGGAGAGGGAGGAGTGTGTGGATAATCTGTTGAAGAGCACGTTCTAGTGGTTTGAGAGAGCACAGCAGCGCTCGGTGTGGGACCTGCGGGAGAGGAACAGACTGCCACCCTGTCTCTGTCTGTCTGACACTGCAGCGCCATAGCACTCACACCAGCAAGGCTGTTCACTTTTCACAGCAACAACTAATCGGGATGGCAAAGGAGGAGAGCCCTGGGGAAAGAACACAATTAAAGAGCACAATTAGCTCCTGACTTAAAACACAGATTTTTAATGTAAAGGCTGTCCTAATATGGACACCGTAATAGTGAAAATTGTAGCAAAAATATTTTTAGGATAATCATAACCACTTTTGTGACACTATGAAACAAAATACGTTTTGTATTTAAATGGAGAAGATTGTGTGAACTGGCAAACATGATTTCATGCAGGAGAAACAAGTCCTCCTCGCAGTGCCAAGCGAGTCGTAGGTTAAATCCGGGTTCTAAGGGCCACGTGATTATTTTCTGAAGCTGCTTCTAGTCTGTTCACCCGACAGTTCAATACGGCCAAGGCAGGAAATCAGGATGCTGATGAAAATATTTAAACAGTGTTTTTCTGGTTTATTAAGCTAGATAATAAATCCAGATATTAAATCCAAAAAATGTATGTTTTTCATACTTTTAAAACACTGATGTATTAGTGCCATTTGCGCTAGTTTTCTACTGAAATAATACCTCTTCATGGAAATGCCCGACTATAATAATTCTGGAAATAAAAATAAGCCACTGCTGTTCAGATGTGTGATGTATTTACTCATATCAACTTCAAGGACTGGTTGTGTTTCCCCCTATATGGCACCATCAGCTGTCACCATTTAACCCCACACATCATCAGGTCTGCCCCACAATACCACCCCCAACAATGGGAACAAATCGCCTGAGTGTCTGTGTCCACACTAGGCCACAAGCATCCCCCATCTATCATGGCCTTGGATAGGGCCGCGTCCTGCCTTCTCTCCCCACACAACAGCACCCCAAACCGGAGCCTTTGGACATACCGACCCCTGGGACCGACCACCAGTCAACCGGCCCGCTGGTCCATTGACCGGTTCAAAGGCACAATTAGAGAGGTTTTGTTTTATCCGAAGTGCCTTTTGTGGGGTCTCTTGTGCTCTGTTGTCGGCTGCCACAGGAGGGGGACTTCATCAGTCACAGGGCTGAATGGCCTGGGGGGGTAAGAGGGGAAAGAGGGTTAAAGTGACCCCCTCTCTGAGCTGACAAGGAGGTTCCTCATTTAATGATAGAGCTCTCTCACCGCTTCCCTGCTGAGCAACTGTGGAGCATCAACGGTCAGCTCTCCTGAGTGCTTCACATGAGGACTGCTGTAGCCTAATGTTATTAAAGTCCTCAACACATGATGGAGGGTGGCCTTTAAGGGGATATACAGCCGGGACTTACAGATGTGAAGTGAGAGCCGCTTGACACCGTATAGATATTTGAATGAGCCCGATTAGATATATAAATGTTCTACTTATTTGAGACCTGAACTCAGTCTTCCTCAAAACTGCCTCTTCATTTGAGATAATTAAACAAGTATTAATAGTAGGAAAAAAAAGCCAAACACATTTCAGAGTTACTTCAAGACGTACGTTAAAAAAAATATATATTATTTCAAGGCGAGCTATTGGAAGTTGTCCCAGAGGATTCCTGCATGAAATAGACACAAGGCGCTTTTAATGTAGCGCTTCAGGATCCTTCCATTAGGATGTTAAAATACCATGTCCATGACCACATCAGAACTTTTCTCTGCTTTTCAGTCTCTCCAAAAATAATTTCCTTACTCTGAGGACATCGAATACCCTCAGATAACTTTAACATTGTTTTCCCTCCAAAATAAGAAGACAAGATTTATGGCTGCAAAACCAGGAGCAGGATTATGACATGGTTGACATCATTTGATATTCTTCCCAGGAGTTCTGAAAGTGGTCCATTAGTTGTATTATTCCTGTAAGAGTGGGTGCCAACTGTGCAGTCTGTTCATGTTACCCACTGTTACTGTGCTGTGGAGAGTGGTGTGTGTGTGTGTGTGTGTGTGTGTGTGTGTGTGTGTGTGTGTGTGTGTGTGTGTGTGTGTGTGTGTGTGTGTGTGTGTGTGTGTGTGTGTGTGTGTGGTGTTCGAATGTAGTGAATGGTAAATGTCGCAATGATATTTCATTGTAATATTTTCTCAAACACTGCATAGAGTGCCATTGATGCTACATAATTCCATAAATTGACATGGCGCTGAGGTTATGACATGAGAACCTCCTTAGGCTAAATCCAAATATAAATTGATGTCAAGAACAGGCAGATTTTAAGCCAAAGTATGGTTAAGACTACTCATCATATGACTATGATTTTTATATATGAAAAATGACCGTCTTTATAAAATCCAGAACGTTTACATTCCCAAGACATTCGAAACAACTAAAATTAAAACTGTGCAATAAATCAGGAAAATCCTCTGTGATTTCAGATTTCAGCACAGATCAAAGTACAAACGGTCTATATTGGAATGGAAAGCTGCTTTCGTCAGATTGCAGGGTGAGAGGTGCCGGAAGGACAGTGACATTCACGGGATTCGACATGGCGACATTGACACGGACGGCGAGATATCCGCCCCCGCCGCGGCCTACCGCCGCTCCACAAAGCTGTTATCACAGTCGTCCCCGTTTCCAGGTCGCAACCCTCAGCGGCGCCGGCATTATTGCGGCGCGGCTTGGTGCCACGGCGTGGCCCCAGCTCTGCCATTGTCCGTGGGCGAAGCGTGGCCGCGAGGCGCTGAGCCTCCCTGGCAACCATCTGCCCTGTTCTGCCACCACGGCCCGGGCTTAGGACGGGCATGCCTCGACACATTAGAACACTAACTGAAGACTCACTGGGACAAAAAAACGGGCCAATAGAGGACTACAACACACACAAAAGAAGAAGGAATGAGGCCCCTGAAGAAAATGTTAAGCAGACAGAGAGAGAAAAAGAGAGAGAGAGAGAGAGAGAGAGAGAGAGAGAGAGAGACAGGGAGAAAAGGGGATGTGAAACCATACTTAGGCAGTGCATTTAGGAGAGGTTTTAGAGAAGATTTAGAGGATGAGTTTTCTCTCACACGATCTCATCTTGTCTGTGATGCTCAGAGCTACTCCTCACCTTGGATAACATGTTACTGAGGAAAAGTGAGGCTCAGATGACACTTGACAACGATGAAAATTACATACGGCATATTTTCTTCCTGAGAAACAGTGATTCAGTCGAATATCATAATAATATGTTGGCTTCTCCTACAACACATGAAACCATAGCCTTGGGTAATGAGGGAAAGTCACAATTCACTTTATTAGACAACTGCATAACATTTGTTTTTTTCTTGCAAAGATATTAAGAAATTGAAATATGCCAGTCAAACTAAATGATCTTCTTTCTCTGATATTGTTATTCATTGTTTTATTGAATATGGGATGTCATATAATTGAATTGTAATAACCCTATGTACTATTCATTTTGGCTTTAGACCAAAAATGATGTTTCAGAAGGTTAATTACTGCAGTGGGCTAAATCAGAGTGTTTCTTGGTTGTCTTAAACAAATCCACTGTGAAACAAAAAATGTACACTTCACACATGTGGTTATGGGCTTAAAAAAAGAGGACACCTGTACCATTTCAGACATAGAGTTGAAATGTACTACATTTTGAGTTGGCATCCCAAAATGTCACTTTATTTACATCACAGAACACTGCAATATAACAAAACCGTTTGACATCGAAACACCGACATTTCAGCATCTTTTGTTTTTTACACAATATTTATTCATTATGAAAAATATGAATAACAACTCCAACCATTAGTCCGGTAGATCATTTGACAGCAGGAAAGGGCTACAATTATACTGTATGTTCTGCATCCAATGACATGTCTCATGTTCTTTGACCTTTCTCACCTTGTTTTACCTATTCATATTCTACCCCATGGCCAGGTCTTTTCATTGTGATTATAAGCCTTCAAAATAAACTATGATGCCAACATTTTGCAACAGCTATTATCACTATAGACACTGACCCTGGTATCATGAAAGTCCCACTATTTTGTGTCTCCAATGACATGACTTATTGCTCTTTGACCTTTCCCACCTTGTTTTGCCTATTTCTAGTCTGCCACATAGACGTGTCTTCCAACCACGGTGTTATCAGCTTTGACAATGCAACTACTGTGTTGTACTGACATATCGTACCCGCAGGCATTGACCCCGGAGTCAACAAAAGTCCCTCTAACCAACAGCACAGAGAAAAACAGAATACTGTGTGTAAGATGTGTCTGTTGACGTCTTTGTGGCCGAGCTGCGTGGACTTGTTGTCTTTGGGACTCTAAAACGTTGGTGACAGTTTGGACCAGCGTGTGTCTCAGGGGGTGACAGTTGAAAGGTAAAGGGTTACCGACTTTCCTAAACAGTGACTGGGGAGACTGGCAGGCTGCTTCCCCACGCCATAGACCCAGGGCGGTGTTGGGCGGTGTTGGGCGGGGCTGGGCGGGGCTGGGCGGGGCTGGGCGGGGCACAATGCCGAATTAATCCCAGATACATCTTCCACTGTCGGACGCCTTGGCTTGTGTTCGCCTTATCGCCCCCGACCCAGGGTGCCTCAGAGACATTGACCCGCTCCTTTAGGCGAGACACCTTCATCCCTTCTAACGTCTCCTTTAACATGCAAACACCCTGCCTTTGTCTTCTCTGGCTCCTGGTGCCCTTTTAGGAGGCCCCGTCCCCAGCACCAGCCTGGAAACAGAGCGGGGCAGCGACAGGGAGATGATGGAGCCCTGTTTGATTTAGAAACCAACCGACGATTCCTCTTTACCCAGAATTCTTAGCAAAGTCACTTTAAAACAGTGGGTTGAATCAACATAAGGATATTGGATAAAACTGGTTCAATGTGCTTCACTTCTATCAAAACTCCTGGTTGGTTTCCTGAAATTCTCTTGAAATACTTTGTAAGATCATTCATCATTCATCCATAAATATTCTACCTTTTTATGTTTATTTATTTTTAATTGTAAATGTGTTAATATAGACAAAAACTGATGGTCAACAGTGCTGGAAAGCCAATAGCTGGCCATGATAACCATTAACTTTTGGCACAAAGTTGTCCTCAAGTTAATCTGCTTTGCTCCCTGTTTTAGCTCCCTTAGTTCCTGGGAGCATTCAAAGACAACCGTTCACACACACTGTTAGAGCATGTGCAAGAGAAGATCGTATGGGGGGGAGGGTCGTGGGATCTAAGAGTTTAGACCATCGAGAGGTTGGAAACAGAGGTTAATGGGGGGGAGTCTTCCTCTCCTGTCTGGACCACACAGAGGTACAGACTCTCCCTGCCACCAGGGCAGATGCGAAAGATGTGATGTCAACCAACCAATAGAGAGTGAGCGCCATCCCAAGGGGTTGTTTAGACCCTGGGATCAAACACCCTTTATCCAGTGTGGTCCGGCTGATTCCCTTTTATTGACTTCCTGAGTCGAGGCAGACCCCTTTGAGACCCCGGGGTTGGCAACAAGGCCGGTGAAAAAGGGGAGAGAGAGGGATGACACAAAGATATGATGAATGTAGCAGATGAAAATGAGACGGGGGAATGGTGGCGCGTTGCCAAGTCTCTTTCACCCCGGTGCGTTTTCAAAGAGCAGGGGGGCCTGAGGAAGGCTAGAATTCACCATGACCACCAGCAGATGCTCTCCCTCTCTTTAGTCTAGTCTTCTCTTCTAGTCATCTCGTCTTCTTTCCTCCACACTAGGCACCTCAGCTCTCACATACAATGTCTTGAACCAGAGGGACGTATAGCCCAGTCTCTATATCTGCCAAGATCATGCAATGCCTATTTCATGTTTCATCTTGTAAGGTTAATGATTTTGACTGGACTCAGTTCAGGACAAAGTTGTGAGGTTTCATCTCTCTGATCAACAACATAACGTATCTCTATTTGAAAAGGGAACTCTGTTGGAGTGGACTCAATTTGAAAAGGTATCTCTATTTGAAAAAGAATCTCTACTTGAAAATGGATCTCTATTTGAAAAGGGATCTCTCTTTGAAAAGGGATCTCTGTTTGAGTGGACTCTATTTTGAAAAAGGATCTCTATTTGAAAAGGGATCTCTATTTGAAAAGGGATCTCTATTTGAGTGGACTCTATTTGAGTGGACTATATTTGCGTGGACTCTATTTGCATTTACATATTTGACCCAATGCCATTTATATCCTGACTCGCTCTGGGTTTTGTCCTCATTTTAATGTCACGAGGACCGCAGATGGAAATGTTTTCTAGCATTTATACTAGTGCAGTAACCAACTAATGTATTTGTACAGAATGTTAGTAAATGTCTTAAGTACCAACATACAAATGCAATGTTGTTACTAGAGAAAATACAGAGATATAGTATTATTACATAGGTATAAAGGGCCAATTACATGGCAATTGGACAAATAAAGGTTTAATGAATATGATCAAATGAAATTTACTATGTTTCAAAGAGAGGGTTGAATGATTCAAAGGATTGATACTTTATGAGTAAATCCAGTCAGAGGAATTGAGATCAGAATAACAACACACCAGTAGTTCACCTGGATTACAGCGTTCCAGCCTCCTGATGTGGGTTTGAAAGAGAGAGGATTTGCCATTTGACCTTTGGTACCTTTTGTCAACGTGAGTGGTCTCAGTGTTTGCCGACACCCCTCGCTGACACGAGTGATTTACAGGGCCTAGCTCAGGAGTTTATACACTTCAGTATTTAGTATCACTGTCATAAGACACTAGGACTCCGATTCTGATCCGCAGCTGTTTCAGGTCCAGCACTCGTCTTTTGTTCAGTGGTAACCTGCACGTACATGTGTACACCAGTGTCTACTACCGTTTTCAGCAGAATTACCTTCTGAAATCACACAAAACAACACGCATATGGTGGATAACTAATCATTTTGTGTTCTTCACAATTCTTTTGTTGCTGTTGACAGGGAGTGGTGTACGGTTTGTCAGCCATTTTCTGATAGAAAGAGAAGTGTCATTTGGAGAATGTTGTTTATTGTTAATTAAAAAGTGGCATTTATCGGGCCACAAGAATGAGTGATTATATATTCTGGCACATCTTTGGGAATATGTCTTCATTCATCTGTAACATTAGGAATTGGTGCAAATCTTGTGCCGAGAATGTTCATACTGGGAATTACATTTATAATGTAGCCTATTTCACACTTTCATAATTGAACCTATACGCCGGCACAGTATACTGCTTTTACCATCAATACCCTCAAAATGTATTCATTTGAAACAATGTAGAATACTTATGAATATAACAAACTTTACATACCTTTAGATTACACAAAACTCAATGAAGCCTCTCATCTTCTTGTGCTGTGACCACAACTAACTGTCACAGAGGCAGCGTGGCAGGCTATCCATCCAAAACATTGTCGACGACACACCTTCCAAAACACTGCCATTTCACTACAATTCTTGATGGTAATGTATAGCATGAACAACGTCAATCCGTTTTTGTTGTTGTTTTTTTACAAAACAGCGTCCGTGTATTGTCGATTATCGACGGAAGCTCTCCACAATTTTCCTCTGAGAGGCGCCGTGTGCGAAGCGTGGCCTCCGGGCGTAAAAGCAGAACGTTCCCCCCGTGGTGAGAGGCTGTGTCTGGGTCTTTTGGCCAGTGACCCAGCAGCCCGAGTCAGGGGCCCACAACGACTCTCACCCTGCTCTCTGACCTAATGTGATAGATAGATAGAGAGCCCAGACAGGCATAACTTCCCACGCGCTAAAACAAGCACCAGAATCAGGTCAGAAATGTATTTAAATTATTTTACATGATTTAAATAACTTTGTCTGAAACAGTGGACAGAAAGTATATGTTCATATGTTGCATGTTTCCTTTGAAAAATACTCATGCACAGGGATTTCAATTTCATACATTGAAAACATTGGTCAGAGAAGGTAGGGAATTCCATTGTAAGGCTAGAAAGTACATTTCTACTTTTTACAGTTAGTTTTAAAGTGAGAAATCAGTCCAAATCTAATTCATTCATTCATTTACTTTTAGCGTTTAGCAGTGAAACAAAAGCACAAAGAGAATGAGCCATGAATGAATTAATTCAAGACTTCAATAATTACGAAGCATGACAAAATTAACCTCTGGTGTAATGCTGCCTTGTTTTTTTTTCTCTTCAAAAAAAAAACGAAGCACATGACATTTTATTCTCACATTTGAAAACACAGTTTTTCATTGAATAATGGACAATGGTCTAAGATATTATAAGATATTATAAGATATTATAAACGGATCGAACCGTTGGATGTTTCATTATTCTGTTAGAAAACATAATATGGCTGTGAGGCCCTTTAAATTTTTGTGCTCAAGAAACAATTGTAGGCTTTAGTAGGTAATCATCACAAAGGTGGATATCTCTGGTGTCAACGACGGGGGTGAATACTTTCTTTGGCCATACAGTTACATTGTAATATCCTGTTGTTACATGCAAATGCTGAAGTTGATTTAAGAGTATGTGTTGTCTGTAATAAATATGGAACCTGTAAAAACTACCACCTCACACACACTCACACACACACGCACGCACACACACACGCACGCACGCACACACACGCACACAAACACACACACACAGACACACACACACACATGCACGCACAAATGCATACATTCACAAACAAACACTAGAGGTAGGAAGATTGTATTATACCCAATCCCAGCTCAAAAACTAGAGGAACTCTTCCTGTAACCCTCCAACACATAATTCTGTCAATTGAAACTAGTGCATTGCACCGCAGGGCTGTCTTTATGTGGAAGGCATGTTATTGTTCGGGACAACTATTCTGAATCAAAGAGCGAGAGAGAGAGAAAGAGGAAAAGAATCCTCTCTGTAAGGGACATCCTGATAAAACTGGGAAGTAGAAAGGTGAAAGGGGAAGTGAGGAGCCGCACAGAAAACCGCACAGAAAATTCATTTCCTGTGTTATACGGAGCAAATAATATCAGCAAGAAAAACCTGGGACCCTATAGATAGGAGATTTCCCTCGTTACATTGATAACCATTTGTTCATTTCCTGACAACAACAAAAAAAATGTATGAGTCCCCTCCAAAATGAAATAGGTTGGGATTTTCTTTCTCTTATTTTGTCTCCTTCTCGTTGTGTTCTCGAGCTGGCAGACTGAGTCTATTTCATCAGCAATGTGCCGGCGGAATGATAATCAGTGCATCAGTTATTATAGGAGTATTTGCAGCGTGCGCGCCTGACGCGGCGGGGCTCTATGGCCGAATTCTCCCACTTCTGTGTCACTTGGCTTTTCTCCCCGCCCGTTGGATTTGCATTTTAATGGAAGCAGTTTATAGACTTCTCGGCGGCATTCGGGGCACCACAAGTGGCATCATTAAGTGAACTAAGCCGGATTAGTGGCGACGGTGAGGTCAGATAACCTCCATAACAGAAACAGCACTGAAACAGCCTTTCCAGCTGGCTTTGAGAAAGAGAAAGAAAGAGAGAAAGTGAGCGAGAGCAAGGAAAAAGAAAGAGAGAGAGAGCGAGGAGAGAAAGGGAGAGGGAGGTTGAGGAAGAGAGATAGGGAGAAAAGGAGAGAGAGAGACTGTCTGCAGCAGCAGGGTGATGATTTGCAAGCTAAATTCTCTCCTACTCGAGACAGAGGGCTTCTCAACTGTTTTCTTTCTCTTTCCCTTTATCCCTCCTTTCTTCCCTTAAGTGAGTCCTGTAGCATTTTCAGGTGGGAGCCCTTTCTGTTTTAAGCGAATTGAAGTAGACCTCGCTCTCACTGTTTTTGAAAGGGCAAACTTGCCTTACTGGATACTCTCGTGAACATAGCACGCGTCACCCTAGTTTGAGAGAAACGCAAAAAAAAAAAAACATTGACTTGTTTGTTTTGCTGTCCGAAATCAAACAACTCTTGATGTATTTGGGTCTCTTTCCAACTCCTTACAAATCATCCCCCTCTCACAGGAACAACAATTCAAAAGTAAATCATCAAAGCCGACGACACACTCGAAGCACCTCAACCGAAAGATGTGGGTGCCTGCCTTTCTTTCTCCTTCACCCCTAGAGAAAACTACACCGTTCACCAGACAATCTCTGTTTGAGATGTATTTTTGTGGCGGCTTGTAATTGGGGGTGTCAAAGCGCAAGCATTACACCGGAGATGTGTGCGTGAGTGTGTGTGTGGCGTGTTCATGAATTTAACACAGCATGGCAAGGCGGAGATGAGCGCGCTGTCATTCGGTGAGCGCTGGCCTGTGGAGGTCACGCGCTGACGGGCGCAGGAATATGAAGAGATTACGTATTGTGAGATCATACCTGGGGAAAGAAGTAGATCTGTCTGTATACAGGGCCCCAAAGATTCATCGTTATGGCAGCATTAGGAATTAGGAATTAGTAGGGGCTGTGTCGACACTTTTGGAGTGTTAGGATATGGGGCTATGGAGGGTGGGAGAAGCTTTCTTGTAATTATAAGAGGCATCATGTTTAATAACGGGATTTGGATTTCAATATTTGACCCCGTTCTCTGTTGTGCTATGAAATGCAGGGATTTTGAATGGGTTTTAGAGAGAGAGAGAGAGAGAGAGAGAGAGAGAGAGAGAGAGAGAGAGAGAGAGAGAGAGAGAGAGCCTATTGTACTGCAATTGAATGCTTCCTCTATTCTATTTTTGTGTCGACTAGGTGAAATGATTGAGGCCATATTTAAAATGCACCAGCACAATTTTTAATGTCAAATACTCATATTTTTACTGTAGACTCATGACTTTAAATTCAAACTAAATGTGTTATGATATATTCCGTAATGACATGAAATATCCCAGATTAGTGGTTAACCTGGTCATTATTGACTCCAATGCTTTGTACAAGAAGAGAACTGAGAGAGAAAATACAGTAGCTTGAGGGAAATTAAGCAAAGGCAGATTAAAATCAATACAAAAATGTTCACTTCAAATTTTTTTGATGAATGGTCTATCCTAATATAATAAATTAAAGTCGAAAAACTTTCCATACACATTTACCCCTTCCTTCTTTAATTCATTTAAAATCCTTGGGCTATTTCCCATTATGTTGATATGGCTATGATTCCCCAACTATTTTGCTAATTGTCTGTGGTTTCAAAGCCATTTTCTGTTAGAGTGCACAAATCCATTATACTCTCTTATAATGTGATTGGATTAATGCAGAAGCTAAAACAGGTGACCGGAGACTCCAACATTGATTGATCATCTTATTTCTGGTAGCTCAACCAGTTTGGCCGTTCTTATCGATACAATCACTGGTTCGGTATTAAATATTCTTCCTCTGATGAACCGACGACCTTTTGTCCCTCTTTGATGACGTCACCAGGGGCAGTAAGGGCAAGGGGGGCCAGTGTGAGGCAGGTGATGGCCTTCCATGGGAGCAGTGAGGGGGCGTCTGATGGCCTTTCTAAGGGGTGATATAGATAATCAGTGACACCTCATAGTGTGTGGATGTTGTACCCAGATGGAAATAAAGGAGTCTCTACCAGCGGGAGGGAAGTGAGATCAGATTGGCGGTCCTGGCCTCCTCCAGAGTGTCATCTCGCACTAATAACCCTATGGGCTGTCTGCCTCCCTCCCTCTTTTTCTCTATGTCTCTCTCTCTCTCGTTCCCTCTATCCATCCCTCTCTATCTCTCTCTCTCTCTCTCTCTAGATCTCCTCCCTCTCTCTCTCTCCCTCCCTTCATCTCTCTCTCTCTCTCTGTCTATTCCTTTCTTTCTCACCCACCCACTCTCCCTCGTTCACTCCCCCTCTCTCTATCCTGCCTCCTCCATCTCCTTCTCATTAGCGCTTATCTCAGGTCCCCACGTTCATCGGGTTTATCTTTCTAATTATATTGCTACTCACCTTTTAAGGAAGCCGGGGCTGAGCCGCCGTTTGTAAAGGGGAGGGTTCGTATCCCCAGTTCCCCTGTGAGTATGGGCATCCGGCCCCTCCATTCAGCCCCCCCCCCACCTCCTCCGCCTTTTCAATGCTAAAATGTCACCTTTGTATCTACTGGGTCCCTTTGAATGCCGAACGATGCACCTGGCATCGCAAGCACACCGCCAGGGGTTGGGAGATAACACTCCCCAGGCTTCCTCTTCATTTCTGGGCATTGAGAGAGGAAGAGGTCCCCTGGGACCTCCCAGGACCTTCTCTACCTCCCCAAACACACACACAGTCACCACCTCAAACCCCCAGCCACTCTGTCTTATCATATCGGCTCCATACCCAATGTTGCCAATTTTTTCTCTCAGATCCACGTCGACCCCAGTGGGACCTAGATGTATTCATACATTCACACAATGAGGGGCTGTGATGAACACATTTTATTGGCTGGCATATGTGGGAAAGCATGACGTGGCTTGACCTCTGAGAGAGAGCCTATCTATTTTGTTTTGCATATTGGACCGAATCCCTAGAGTATAGATTATGTAAAGACATAGCACTCACCAGAAAGACTGAAGTGTGACATATTCGGAAAGTATTCAGACCTCTTGACTTTTTCCACATTTTGTTTTACGTCACAGCCTTATTCTAAAACTGATTAAATGAAAAATGCCCTCATCAATCTACACACAATACCCCGTAATGACAAAGGGAAAACAGGTTTTTAGCCATTTTTACAAATGCATTAAAAATGATGAACAGAAATACCTTATTTACATAAGGTATTACAGACCCTTTGATATACGACTCGACATTGAGCTCAGGTGCTTCCTGTTTCCATTGATCACCCTTGAGACGTTTCCACAACTTGACGTAAATTACATTCTCGATTACATTTAGTTATGTTTAACCGGTCTAAGGTGGTGATTCACTGTCTGAGTTGGTACAGCCTCCCACACAGAAACACACACAAGGTGTTATCGGGATCATCAGGAGCTATTTAAACACGATGGTAGAACGAGACACAGTTTCTAACATAGGGAAAGAACACCTAACCCTTTAGTGTGAGGTTCACTAGACCCCCGAGTCGGCCTCTAACGTATTAGCTATACATCAGTCCTATCTGACTGTGTGAGTACGGGAACGTCATAACTGCTATCTTCAAGCCTGAACAGTCGATCGCCACATAGTTGCTGTCATTGCTACCACACGATGCCTACCCCTAAGATGGGGTGTGTAGATTGTACCGTATCTCTTCTATTACTTATGTTATTCATCGGTCCTTTGTAGCTGAGTTGGTAGCGCATGGTGCTTGTAATGCCAGGGTAGTGGGTTCGATTCCTGGGACCACCCACATGTTAAGCGTATGCCTGCAATGACTGGAAGTCGCTTTCGGGAAAAAGAGTAAATGGCTTGTACTATTAATGAACATCATTTGTTTTGTATAACTTTGAAATGTGTTTGTTCCTGTGGGTGTTTGACTGGAATATTATGAGTATTAGGACATAAATTGGTTTGAATTACATTTCCAGTCATACTAATATGAAGTTGATACATTTAATCCTACAATTACAGTTGAAGTCTATTCTGTACACTAACTATACTAAGAATTCCCTGGGATTCACAGAGATCTCGTTGTGGGTTGTTGTCCTTGGTCCTGACCTTTAAAACCCACCACAATATTTTGTGGAATTGAATGTCAGCAACGCTTGGCAACCATCAAGATGACGTTCCACCCAAA
The DNA here is from genome assembly GCF_018296145.1 of Oncorhynchus tshawytscha. Taxonomy (NCBI): domain Eukaryota; kingdom Metazoa; phylum Chordata; class Actinopteri; order Salmoniformes; family Salmonidae; genus Oncorhynchus; species Oncorhynchus tshawytscha. Next base: position 8,881,878 of record NC_056442.1, read on the forward strand.
ACAACGTCAATTCTGCTCTTGTTAAGTCAGCGTTCCCTCCCTTACACACACACACACACACACGCACACACGCACACACACACACACACACACACACACACACACACACACACACACACACACACACACACACACACACACACACACACACACACACACACACACACACACACACACACACACACACACACACACACTGTAAGACAATCTTTCTCTCTCGCTGTCAGAGAACAAGCTACCACCTGCTGTGTGGAAAAAGGACATGGTGAGAAGTGCGCTCAATCACCTTCAATTAAAATCTTCTCTGGGAACCTTTTAAAGGACATTTCTTCCATAAGAGGACCCTGGTGGAAAGCCCAAGCTGTCTGCTCGGTGGGATGGCTCTTCAGCTATTGATTTATTATTCAGTCCAAAAATATCTATGGGAGCCAGACCTCACGCGCATCAGACCCACTAACATCAGGAAATGATTAAGCCTAGCATCAGTAAGATAGGGAGCCTCACTGTAGCTGAAGCCGATTGACAACAGCGCTGCCTTTCAACTCTCAGGGATGAGATTTCCAATCCAGCCCGAGAACGCTACACTGTTGATCAAAAACAATCCCTATTCATTCATGCATACATTTCCAGCCTGTTGTGTCTCCTTATGTCATGTAAATGTCCCTGTGATAATGAGAGAGAAAGGCTCTTGTATGATGACCAGTGGCTTGTAAGATGGTGAGCTCCTGGTTAGAAACGATTAGAAGGCAAGTCATTATGAGTGGCTCCTGTCTTCCTTTTGTGTCATGCGTAATGAATATTTGGGGTATTTGGAGCACTTTAAGGATTTAAACAGGGAGTTTAATCCCGTAATCTTTTAGAAAAACCAATTTTGCTCCAATGAAAGAGGGTCATTTGACTCATTAATTTTCAGCCTTGGTCTTGGAGACGCGGTGATTGTGGAGATTAGGTTAATTAAAGCGGCATATTGTGTCGGGGGTGGCCGAGGCGCGAGCTGTGTCACGGATATCCAATCATGACATCAGCGCAGGGTGGCGGCGTTGACGGCCCCTACCGCTGTTCGGGTTAGAACCCGGGGTTATCGCTTTAACCCCGCCCCCTGTGGGGGTAGTCAACGCCATTGCAACGCCATTCACAGCCGGTTAACCCTTCACAGCAGCACTGTCGCGGGCACGTCTGCAACAAAGTGCAGCACGAGCCACACACCTAAAGCGATACGATGATATATGAGATGTCTGGTCTCCCTCCCCTCTCTCTTCTACATTTGGTTTTCTGTTCTGGTGAGAGCGTTTGTCTGGGGTTTTCAAACGGAATGGAAATGATAGCAATGGCAGTATTTCCAAACAGCACAAACAAAATGTATCACATGACAAAAAAATGCTTCATGTTGAACCTATCAATGTTGAACCAATCAATTGAAACGCTTAGTACATGCCATTGACTAGACATACAAATATTATCCTCTTTCCCTTACCAATTTGCAAATATAAAGAAGAGAGCCATTACCGAGGAGTAATATTTTGGTCATACTATCCGATCTTAAAGCCAATGCTGGTATTTCCATTTAGACAGGGACGTTATGCTATGAGACTAACACCCAAACCATTAATTAACCACAAGTCACTGGAAACAGTTGTGGACCATCATCTTTCTCTCCTCTAAGAATAACCAAAGGTCATGTCATGTGATCCCACCATCCTCTGAAGATGTTGTTTTAATGACCATAGCCATTCTCTCGCACTCTCTCTCGCACTCTCTCTCTCTCTCTCTCTCTCTCTCTCTCTCCCTCTCTCTCTCTCTCTCTCTCTCTCTCTCTCTCTCTCTCTCTCCTCTCTCTCTCTCTCTCTCTCTCTCTGTCTCTGTCTCTCTCTCTCTCTCTCTCTCTCTCTCTTTCTCTGGCTCTCTCTCTCTTTCTTTCTCTCTCTTTCTCTCGCTCTCTTGCTCTCTCTCTCTCCATCCATCCATCTCTCTCTCTCTCTCTCTCTCTCTCTCTCTCTCTCTCTCTCTCTCTCTCTCTCTGGCTCTCTCTCTCTCTGGCTCTCTTCTCCCCTCTATCTCTCGTCTCAACTAACCAAGGCTTAATTAATTCAATAATGAGCTCACATTAGCAGACCTTCCAAATCAATGGCATTTCCATTCAATAGTAGCTCCCGTTAACCGGGACCAAGACTTCAATGATTAGGGGTCTATAGTGCTAGGCCTAGCTGATCAAGTCACTGATGATACCAATCTGTCAATCCACTCAGTCCTCTTATTGAGTTCCTCCTCAGTGAGTGGACTGTACACTCGGGTGGACAGACGCCTCCAGTGATTTCTGTCTGTCTTCCAAAGGAACTATTTCTTCAGGGAGGAGTGACAAGGAGCTAGTTGTAGGGGAATGGCGTTATTTGTTTTCCACAGTGGATTTCAGTAATTAAAGCATTGACATGGTTTATTTAGTGTCAGTAGTTATCGAATGAAGAACCGGTGGAGCCAATATCTTCAAGCTACGGCACACGACCACCCTACCCAGAATTCAATGGGTTGAAATGGTGGATTAGTTTCAAATTAAATAGCAGGGACATTGCTAGGTACTGTATGCACTGTTTTATGATCACACCGGTGGTGGTCGGATCCGTTTAAAACCTCTACGGGATCGGTGTCCCCCTCACAGGATGGTTGAGCTAATGTGATTAGCATGAGGTTGTAAGTAACACAAAAAGAAAGCCCAGGACATAGATCTGAAAAGGGCAAAAAGCTTACATTCTTTTTAATCTAACTGCACTGTCCAATTTACAGTAGCTATTACAGTGAAAGGATACCATGCTATTGTTTGAGGAGAGCGCACAATTATGAACTTGAAATTGTATTAATAAACCAATTAGGCACATTTGGGCAGTCTTGATGCAACATTTTGAACAAATATGCAATGTTTCATTGGATCAGTCTAAAACTTTGCACATACACTGCTGCCATTTAGTGGCCAAAATCAAAATTGCGCCTGGGCTGGAATAATACATTATGGGCTTTCTGCATTTCAAAGATGATGATTTTCTTTGTATTGTCATTTACCAGCTCTAATGTGTTATATTCTCCTACATTAATTTCACATTTCCACAAACTTCAAAGTGTTTCCTTTCAAATGGTATCAAGAATATGCATATTCTTGCTTCAGGTCCTGAGCTACAGGCAGTTAGATTTGGATATGACATTTTAGGCGAAAATTGAAAAAAGGGGTCAGATCCTTAAGAGTTAAGAAAAGTTTTAAAAGAATCGGCGGAATGAATACACACCTCATCACACGCAAAGAATTCACTTTCATAGCCACATATAAACAGCTTGTTGTTTCCTTCTCACATCTATGCGCTCTCCTCCTCTCACCTGTCTATGACGAGGCAAAAAAACTTTTCCCAGTCAAACCTTCCTATCATAACTGCTACACACAGCCTACATCGTTGTCAGCATATTAGCTAAACTCACAGTCAACATTCTGTAGCTAATAGAACTAACGCGTTAGTAAACCCGCGTTAGTAAATCATGCAGTACAGTGTACAGCCAGTAAGCAGTTTAGCAGTTACACTGGCGGGCCCAGGTGGCAATACATTTGTAAAACCAAAAGCTTACCTTGACTTGGAAGAGTTCCAGTGTTGGATAGTCATAGCCAGCTAGCTAACATATCATCCCTCTTTTTGAGCAAGGTATTTGAGTAGGCTAAACTAGCTAGATAAGTAAGTGATTGTGAAAAAAATTATGAAATATAACTAATATAATAAAACTATGAGCCTCCTAGGTTTTGTGTTGCAGTCAATATACCCAGAGTAGGACGGAAGCCAGCTGTCCCCCGGCTACAGCATGTTGCTACCCCACAGAGTGCTGCTGAGGCTACTGTAGACCTTCACTGCAAAACAGTGTGTTTTCATAATTATGAACTTATTACATTTTTCACTATTTTATTTTTTATGAGATTCACTGAGGAGGATGGTCCTCCCCTTTCTCCACTGAGGAGCCACCACTGAATCACACAATATGTTGACAAGGATTACATTTAGTGTAGGTCTTATATCCATAATGCATTGACATCAGTAATCTATATTACATGGGGGTTACTTCCAGAAAAGTTGAAAATAAGAGATATTCAGTGATGGTGTGGAGTGTACTTTCTCTCGCTTTTAGGACTAACTACGAATGTGGAAAGCAAAAGGAGAAAGATGTTGAATGGTTTGGAGCTAAGCTCGCTCGCTCCGTCTCTCTCTGTTTCTGTCTCTGTTTCTCTCTCTGTTTCTCTCTCTGTTTTTCTCTCTGTTTCTCCCTCTGTCATTGCCAACAAAGGCTATATAACAAAGTATTGAGATAAACTTTTGTTATTGACCAAATACTTATTTTCCACCATAATTTGCAAATAAATTCATTAAAATTCATCAAAAATCCTACAACGTGATTTTCTGTCCGTCATAGTTGAAGTGTAGCTATGATGAAAATTACAGGCCTCTCTCATCTTTTTAAGTGGGAGAACTTGCACAATTGGTGGCTGACTAAATACTTTTTTTGCCCCACTGTATATATATATATATATTTCTTTCCCTCACTCTATGGTTCACATTATCCTCCCAGGTCTTGGTTGGGGTTTCTGAGAGGGTTGATCTCTGAGAGGGTTGGTCTCCTAGACCTCAATGCCTGGAGCATCATAGGGGTTATGAGAATGTCAACACTGCAAATCACTTAGTAATGACGTTCCCATATGGTCCCAAACAGATATTTCTCTGTCAAAAGCAGAATACATTTGATGTCCTCACTAAGTTCGATTTCATTGCTCATCCATTAATTTTCATTCTGGATGTCTTCAGTCATGGGATATCTCCTATACACATTTAAGAGCAATGCTGCAATTGCATGTGTCCATGTCACCTAAGGAGTAGTAAACATTCACACTATCAAATTGCATTGTAGGAAATGCGATTGAATCAACAGTTTTAATAAGGAAGATTTGCAACAAATCCAAGTGAAACAGGATTCTTCATTTGCCGGCGATAATGATGACATCCTCTTCCATGTATCTTCCTCCTCAATCTTCTTTGTCTTTCTTCCGTTACACACCACCTAGCTGGGATTCAGCACAGTCTGAATAATACTGTTCTCTCTTCGAGAGCTGTAGCATCTGCTGGTTTAATAAGCCAGTGATTTCGCTGTCTGCAGGGATTCAGGGGAGCAAACATGCAACAACACTCAGACCCCTCGTGTGTGACTGCAACCATTGTTCCTCCCAAACCAAGTCTTTACTTTGACCTGTCTGTGCTCGGCTAACTGGAGGAACTTTTTATTTTTCAATCTGCTCTATCCGTCCTCTGTTTTCCTCTTTTCAGAACCCGGTCTGTTAGAGGAGATAACACAACCCCAAAAATGCCACAAACGTCATCCACCCTCCATGCGACAAAAATCAATAACGCCTAAAGAGAGTGTGTTCAGTCAGACTGCTTATTAGAATGAAAGACCAACTGATAAAAACACAGAAATAGACAGATGTCTTTACGGGTCAAAATCTACAAAATGTGTGTTTATTTTTTCAAATCAACAAAACCTCGACATCGTAAGTTTAGAGAATGTTCATAAGGTCCAAAACACTGCACCCACTCAGAAGATAACATGTCTATTTTAAGCTGGAAATGAGGTCTGACAGAGACAACATCCACATCCAGGATATTGTTCCTGGTTTCTCATCTTTGCACCAGTCTCTGTGCAGTTTTGTAGCACATCGCATGTTGCATGGTGAATTTACTGGGAACAATCGCAGGGTTTCTGTTGCGCTCATATGTCCCAGACGCCCTTAAAGAGCCCTGGGTTACTACTTTGTTGTTGTCCTGTTGCTGGGACAACATGTTGTTTTGACTCCTGTTCAAAGTCCTGATTGACAGGTTCAGTCCGCCAATGCGCCCATCACTAAAAGGTGACAAAACCATCTTGGAAGTAAAGCCTTTATCCAGGCTTCTGAGCTAATTAACCTTCACACTGATTCTTATTCACAGGCTAAATTGTTAACTACACAAACAGGAGCACATGCAAGAAAACACACACATACATGTTTGTGTGCACGCAATCACACACGCAAGCAAGCAGGTATACACACACCCATGCCGTACGCAAACACACACACACACACACACACACACACACACACAGAGAAAGAGCTGTGCATATGCACATAAGCTTACATGTTTTATATAAAATGCTGTTTTCCATTAATAAATATATATATATATTTATTTGTTTTATCAAACCAAAATAGTTTATTCTACAATTCCAAGAGTAAGATATTTTACACATTACATTATCCATGATCCATGATTACAAGATATTACTATCCATGATAACAAGATATTACTATCCATGATAACAAGATATTACTATCCATGATAACAAGATATTACTATCCATGATAACAAGATATTACTATCCATGATAACAAGATATTACTATCCATGATAACAAGATATTACTATCCATGATAACAAGATATTACTATCCATGATTGGAGTCATTTTTTTTCTCAACCAATATAGGAAATGCAATTCAATTAACTTAGACAGCAATGTTATCATTGTCTGGGAAGGTATTTTTTATACACAGTATCTAGGTTTCGATTCGGATAGTTAAGAGTGTCTCAATTATAGTATCAAACAATACATAAAAATAACATAACTTTATTCTGAAATACTAGTCCCTAAAATGGAAATGCATAAGATAATATTTTCCTTATCCTGAAATACAATTGAATACAACATATGCTATTTATAATGTTGATAGTACACTGAGAAATAACAATACTATGGGATGTATGGCATTACATTATTGACATGTATCTGAAAACACTTAACTATAAATACTTCAAGCATACAACGATCTTAACCTACTGTTAACAATGTTTGTGTTTTTTCAATGTTTGAAATTCATTTAAAAAAAAGTGATAATTGGTCATAAAAATTGGAGTAGTTTCCCTGCAGTCTATCGAAGAAGCCCGGCAGTCCTCTGACAGTGGGAGTTGATTACTGTTCAACGTGGGCCTCAATCTACCGTTATATATATATATTGGGTACAGTGATTTTGTGCCCCCTTCTGGCTGCTCAGAATACACCTTTTAACAATCATTTGAGAGGTTGAAATCCATTGAGACAAAAGTATAGAAATACGATCAACATTATGCTGAATATAGATTTGGACATCACTGCATGCACAAATGATTGTGTATCACAGACACAGTTGAAACAGTTGGAAACAGTTGGAAAAGATGAGGAAAAAGAAGAAACATGGACACCGCTCTTGATAGTATCACTGCTCTTTAATAAGCTTTAGGTATCACGCCAAGCTTATTAAAACGGCATTGATCCTATCAAGAGCAGTGCGCAGTCTTCTAGTTTTGCAGTCTTTTGGTTTTGAATTGAACCCTAATGTGTTTGTTTACACACTGCAAAATATACACTGCAAAGGTCAATGAAGCAGATTCTGTCCAAAGCCTATTTTAATGTGGCATTTTAATTAAGGCACTGCAAAGCCAGGCACACACACACACACACACACACACACACATACACACACACGCACACGCACACGCACACGCACACACACACACACACACACACACACACACACACACACACACACACACACACACACACACACACACACACACACACACACACACACACACAGACCAAGGCCCTTTAACAGTTAGCGCCGAAGAGGTTGTTGTGCATTGGGCCCTCCCTCCCTCAGATAACGATTCCAGCCTCCTTGACACCCTAATAGAATGCCTCTCCCCCTACGAGTGCAATTGAGCTGGGCGCTGGAGCAAAAATCATTAGGTAAGCAAGATAATCAAAACCAAATCAGCCATTATCCCCAGTGCATCTGTGTATCCTGTGCTCTGACAAGCTACCGGTATCTCAAGTCTCCCACTCAACATTTTCGTCTCCCCTCCTTCGCGGCTCAACCCACCTCAACCCACCTCTCATCCTCCCCTTGTCTTCTCAGGCTACTTGTCACATTCCCCCGTATTCATTTCCGAATGTGTAAAAGAGATGCTGACTTTGCAGCCTGTGCAATCTGGGAATGACTATGACCCTCAGAGTGGCTGAGGAGGAGCGGCGAGCGCTATCGGAGCCATAGAACTATGTTATCATCGCTATTAGGGAGCTTTAAACAGTGGCTGGGAGTGGGGAGACACAGGCGAAATTGGAAGCTTATTGTGATTGATGGGTTCCTATTAGTGGCTGTGTGTTATCACTATGAGGGTGGGGCGAGATGGGGGGGGAGAACGGGCACTGAGTTGTAACACAACAGATTACCTGAACCTCCAGTCGCTCCCGTCTCTCCCTCAAGGATGTTGAAATAAAACAGAGCATCCTTCTTTTTTTTTTAAAACCGAGACTCTCATTTTCACTCTCTCGGGTACTCAAACTGTTTCACGTCGGTTGCAATTTTCCGTCGCCACTCAATAAACTGACACGAGATTCATATTTTCCATTCATTTCCTTCAGGTAACGGCGAGCCTATTTCGTCAGAGGTTTCTGTAAAACAGGCACAGCCAACAGGAATTGTGTTCGGGTCCAAGTTGCTTCACTCTGATTTTATTTCTCTCCCTTTTATCCTTTTTTTTGTTTGTTGCCAGTTTTTCGGTGCACAGTTGCCAAAATGATTGATCGTGACTAGCAAACTGGGTGTCCGGCATCATCCAACAAATGACTTTGGCCCGTACCGGCAGACCTTGGCTGGACAGAAATCAATAATTCACCATTAAAATCTATCAAAGAAGAGTTAAGGCTCCAGCTGTCTTGGCCGCCTTTTTTGTGGCCCTCCGACATGAAACCCGACACTTGTAGTACATGAGTAATCAATATATAGTGGTCCACAGATCATCTGTGGTCACCTCGTAGCCAGTGATGGATGCCTTGAGTAGTTGTGATTCATTTTGTCACCCCCATTAAACTGGATTCGGCCGAGTTCTTCCCCTGATTTCACTTTAGAAGAGAGGCAGAAGGGAAAGGAGAGAATAGAGACCGATGCTTTCAGTTTTTTACATTTCCCTATTCCAATATGTCAGGTTATAGAGATTTTAAAGCTCACCGAGTGTGAAAATCCCAATGGAGGGTCGAACAAACGTGCTTTCGGAGCCACTCACTGCATGACTTATGCTGAGTGCGAAGTTACCTAAGTAAACACATTTACCTATGTACTCGCTTGCGTGCCTAACCCATTCACTCTGCTCAGAAGATGTATTTTCACTCTGTGTAAAAGTATAAGGGGGTAAATGGGTTCTAAGAGCTATATTATTGTATTGCTACACTACCGCAAACTCTCTCCTTCTTTGAAAACAAACATGCTCAATGTAAGACCACATAGCCTCATTTGCAGAGAGCACCATCTTGTAAACAAAAATTGACCACCTATTAGCAACGAACGAGAAAATGACAGAAAAACAAGTGTGTTGTTGATGCAGAGGACATTGGTTTCTCTCTTATTTCTTTGTTTCCCTTTTCACCGCTCATTTGCTTCAAGGACAGACCGTGTGTGTGTGTGTGTGTGTGTGTGTGTGTGTGTGTGTGTGTGTGTGTGTGTGTGTGTATATGTGTATACCTGCTTGCGTATGTGTGTGTGTCCTTCCCTATCTGCCTCCCTGTGTTGGACCGCAGCCCAAAAACACACTGAGCGTGCTCCGTAGCTCACTGACTCAGCTACAACAAACAGCTGCTGGAGTAGTTGTCCTCCTTCAGCTCACCCCATATGTTCTTCCTCACCTGCTGCCGGTGCTGAGAGGATTATTAGGTACAACCCTTATTAAAAATGGATTTGTTTCACCCTAACTGGGGGGGCCCATGTGTGTGTGTGTGTGTGTGTGTGTGCGCGCGTGTACACGCTTTAACCCACATGACTCGTTCTAGGCCCACGCCCTTTACAAAATCACCTACCCAATTCCGAGCACATGTACACTCAGCCCTGTGCATGTTGACATACTCACACGTAGACACAATAACACACATACACACTGTACAATAAGCCTCAATTGACAACCTCTTTAAGTAATTGTAATTCCCCTTTGTCAGCTGAATGTTCCTCTCGAACCAATCACGTACAGGTATCCCATCATGTAATGATGGCATAGCAGAAGCATCTTTTCTCGTTGTGGAAACACAACATGTTTAGATGGTTATGTCAATTATCCACTGGATGAATACAGTATGATGCCTGAATACGACACCTGAATACGATGCCTGAGAATGATGCCTGAACATGATGCCTGAATCTGATGCTTTAATATGATGCCTGAATAGGATGCCTTAATATGATGCCTGAATACGATGCCTGAATACGATGCCTGAGCTGAGCCCTAGAAGAAGCGATCTGTGTGATGTTGTTGTTAGCTCAGTATGTACAAATGATCTTGACCCATTCAGTTTTAGTACTAGATACTGTACTGGCGCAGTAATGATTCTGACTATCATCGTTGGCAGCTAAATAGCCACTAACAAAGATTGCTTTCAATTGAATTGTTTCTTATGGAACACACTCTTTTCATTTGTATTTCCAAAACAATTCAGTTGTATTGTGAAAGAGATGATACCAGATGGACTGCCAGTTTAATTCTCTAAGTAGATGCAAATGTAAACCAACCCCATTCACAACCAGCAGGAGGGCTAATGGCTTTTCTGATTTGGTCTAAATGGCAGAGACTCCGATTCAAAAGAGAGAGAAGAAGATATAATATGTGCAGTCAAATCGGTAGCGTGCAATACGGCTGCATCACCAGGGTTGAAAAGGGATACACAAAATGTTTCAATAGGAAAAGAAGACAAGGGAAAGTTACTCATCTTTCAAGCACACCAAAGGTTTTGGTGCAAGCACTTTCTCCTTGGCGTTGACCCTCATCTACTGAACAAGATTTTTGCAGAACGTCAAGAGTGAAACAGGACTCGTATGAACTAATAACCTGCAATAATAGACTGTTTAAGCTTTTCAAACAGTGAGCAGCAGTGTCATACCACTTACTCTATTTCACACTCCTGATGAAAATGACTCCACAAAACAACTACCCTTGAAACTTTCCACATGATCTGCTTTTCAAAAGGGGAGAGGAGATAGGGGAAATTGGGGATTATCCCACACACAGAACAGTCCTAAATGGAGAATATTCATCTTAATTGCTTGTGGTGGTGGCAGCCAAAAGGAGGCCGGCAGCATTAATTTGCATTAGGACAGGCAGACAGAGGAAAGGACACTCTGGCTTGAGTCCCAAAATGACATCCTATTCCCTATGTAGTGCATTACTTTTCACCAAGGGCCCATAGGGCTCTGGTCAGAAGTAGTGCACTGCATATGGGTTAGGGTAGCATTTGGGACGTAGCCTCAGTGCTGATTCATGGTCATTTAGGCTGCATGTTACTAAAGTGATAATACTGTACCTTGAATAAAAGATCAGGGGATTTATTAATCCACCTTCCAGTCAGGGGAGTAATATCATTCCAATTTTCAATACACGCCAGTGTTAGAAACCAGTGAATGAGGGTTTATCATAAGCATTGGAGAGGTGATGTCACGCTATTTGCAGTTTGGTGCGATTTTTCATATTCTTCTGTTGCTGTGCTTGAACATAGAGGACTAGAGGACTGAGTGTGTGTGTGTCACAAAGGCCAGTCAGTAGGCTGTGTGTGTGTGTGTGTGTGTGTGTGTGTGTGTGTGTGTGTGTGTGTGTGTGTGTGTGTGTGTGTGTGTGTGTGTGTGTGTGTGTGTGTGTGTGTGTGTGTGTGTGTGTGTGTGTGTGTGTGTGTGTGTGTGTGTGTGTCTGTGTGCGTGCGCGCGCGAACCTGTGTGTGCACCGGTATCATCCAAGGTGGTATCTCTGGGTGAACTGAAGCCTGTCTGCCACACACGATGAGGGATGGGCCGATAAGGTCACACAGAGACACAATATTAATGTAATTAAAGGTAATCCACTTAGCTCAGGTTTTATCTGCACACAGGCTCCCGCTCAATCTAGGATTTACATAATTTACTGAGACCCAATGTCAAAGAGCAAACTCCAGCACTACGCTGAAATGTGGCCCGGATCAACAAAAGGGATTGGGGGGAAAGGGACAATGTCACAGTCGGAGAGGACGAGAGATGGAGAAGAAAGAGAGAGGGAGAAGAACGAGAGAGGGAGAAGGGGGGTTGAGGGAAGTAGGGGACGATTATTTTCATAATGCCCATATTTTGAATTATTGTATTGCTAATCAACCTAAGAACTTATGGATGACTGACATCATACAGGAAAATATTGACTACTTAATAACAGTTGAAAATGTACTAAATAAGACATAATTACAGGGACAAAAATGCTAAATCAGAGGCAAAAAACACACAACACTGTTGTTTTCTATAGGATATGTTCAGCGTTTTCATCACTCAAGGTTACCCTACATGGCTCCTAAGGGCCACTGCATTAACTTCTAGGAGAGGGTCAGACTGGAGGTGAGGTGAAGTGACTGCACGGCTCTGGAAGGACCGTCAGACAGCTCGAGTCGAGCAACATGGAGGACGTTAGTCGTGGGAGGTCTGTCTGCTGCACTGCTCTACTGGCGTTCCACAGACAAGTGTTTGGCACCTGCTGAGGCTTGCTCAAAGACCCGGCTGTGGATCATGGAGGAGAGTCTCAACATCCTTTTTAAAAGCACATCTTGTGTGACGCTGTTGATTAGAAATATTCAGGGTTGTCCTCACAAGATTCTGCTGTCATTTTTTTTGTTAGGTGTACTCTATTTATTTTTGTATTACATTTCTTAATTGAATACAAGAAAATAATCCCAATATGCTAAAATATTATGTCTTTATTATAAGTGGGATTCCTTTTCACAGGAAGAGTTTTTTTTTGCGGATTGCGTTTCTGATAAATGATATGACATAAATCATTGCAGCAAGAAATCGAGGCGCCAAGCGGTCAGTCTGATCACAATCCCAGCCAAATTGATTACAGGGTTGGGAAAAAAAAAACAATATGCTGGAGAGCACTGGTTCACACCAAACAAAACACAGAACCATCAAATGTGTGTGTGTGTTAGCATGTGTGTTAGCCTTCCAGTGTGAGAGCGTATGATTGTGAGTGCCCAACTGCCCATCGTTTGAACTGTAACAACATCTTAACAAGGCATGGCACAAGCTGCCAAGGGGCAGTCTATGGAGAATGAGTCAAATACACAGAGGCAGGACACAAGTGAGACAGTTGTGCTTTTGGATGCTACAGATGTAGAATCTTTATTTGAGCCAGTTTGCTACAGCAGGAAAATAATCCTGCAGAAACAGGAAATGTTAATTAATATGTGGATTGTAAATTAATGGACATTTTTGTTGGGATCGTCACATTTTCGTTAGGGCAAATCAGTCTGAAATTTCAAAGTGTAAATGACAAGGTTCGGAAGACATGTTAGACCTCAAATTCACTACAGGTTTTTACATTTCCAACATACAGGGTGATCAAATTAAGATCCTACACCTGTACACTGGCGGTATGGTAAGTAGATGGGGCTCCAGTAGGCAATGTCTGACAGACAGGTGCACATTTTCTAGGCCTGTTCACAGCAGATCAAAGCGTTTGGTCCTTCTCCGCATCACCCCACACCGGCCTCCAGGGTCTCTGCAGGGGCTCGCTACAACACCCCGTGGCCAACACACTGCTGCTATTGTTGCCCCCCATCAGATGAACTGCAAACAGCTCATGATTTACCAAGCTGTCTGGCGTTGTCTAACTGCATGACTCTGGCTCTAATGGAATATTTCAGCTTTTGGATTTCACATCTTGGGCTGAGCCAAATACTCAAGAGGATGAAAACAAGTTGGTCTCGCAAGAGTTCAGCAATATGATACTGGCACTGCAGTCCCTGTAATGAGAGAGCAAAGGGGTTACAAAAAGACACGTACTGGGCAAAATAACCGTAACATTTCAGATAGATGGGATGGCACCTTGTCCGAGGTGAGTTCTGAATACTCTAACCAGCGGTTAGACCTACATCACATGGAACAGAGTTGACTTTTCAACCGTGTAGTGCTACTTTGCATGAGTCCATCTAATGTACTAGCCTGCTCAATGTGGCAATCAGGAAGAGCACAAGGGGTTGGTACATGTCTACCAGGCCCTATTGTATGTTGCCTGGGTAATTTATGACACGATGCCTGTGTCGACCAGTTGAACTTCCTTCACCGCCGTGCGACTCCCACCCGCTGCAGCTGCCCGCCAAATGCAGCCTTTGAGAAATCGATCATTTCACACCTCGTAAAGCATTTTTCTTCCAAAAATGTGGATGAGGTCTGCCCCCCCCCCCCACCCCACCCAGCGCCCCCTTAAACCCAGCCCCTTCAAAATGCATAATCCAACCGACACTGCAGCAAATCCAAACTCATATTAGTCTCAGGCTCCCAGTAAAGTTTAGAATTGAGGTGGCCTACACAAAAGTGGCCATTCCCTTGGCGGCACCATTTCATGCATTTGGCAAATGGATACCCCTACACTTGGTAATGCAAAGTTTTACAGTGTACCGTAAAGCCTGACCCATAAAGTCATAGGGTGAAATATTATGAGTGTACAACTCAAAACATGGAAATTAGATTAGAGCAAAATCGTCTGCTATGAGCAACTCCAAATGCACTGATCCTCATGCAAGCCTCTTTTCTTGTATGGGTTTCTATAAGGATTCTAAACCGTTAACCCTGCACAATACACACTGTGTAATACCCTCTAAAGTATAAATGGCAAACTCTTGGAGTGACTAATACAAGCAGGAATAAAGTGCAAGCTGCAGAGATTTCCTTAATCCACCTTGATTTCTGTTGTTGTTGTTACTTAGCAGCTTAGCCTTAAATCCTTTAGACCTCATGCTTTGGTAAATCATATGTGTTAAGTGAGTAGTTGTGAGAGACTAGAGGGGAACAACAATTATCACGCACGCACACGTTTTCCAGGGATTCAGTGTGCTCTGCTGGAAACAAGTTAGGGACATTCAGATTAAGTGGAGCCAGGCCGCCATTCAGTAAAACTGTCCCTATGCCTCTCTTTTTGGTCAATCCAAATACTGAAAATGTTCCCACTCGCTGTCCTGTAAGTTGCCTCGAGTCGGATAAGAGAGCCTGCTAAGTGGCATATAATTCCTATTTCCTGGAACCCTAGGAAGAAGACAGCAAGACACAGTATTTCTGTCAAGGTTGAAAAATAGTCACGGTTGTATTGTAATGGAGGATCCATGTTCAAAGCTTTCTCATCCTCTCAACAGCACACATCATGACCTAGGTTGAGAGGCAAGTGCAATCAAATGATAATGCAGCATTTGCAATAAAGCAGAGCCCTGGTCCTTCTCCCATATAATTACAGTGATACCACGGCTCCTGCTCTTCAGCGGGAGGCTCAGAGGTGTTGTTCCTGTCCATATATATGAAGGGGTTATCACTGCTTAATGGCATCATTGCTTGTAAATTAATTCAGGGCTGTCAGCAGCTCACCGCACTTATCAGTTAATGTGAACGAATAGGCTGGGGGGGGTTATATCTCTAGAGGATAGAGGGAAGAAAAAGGGGGATAAGGGGAAGGATGAGATGGTAGAAAGAGGGAGAGCGAGAGGGAGGAGGAATAGAGAGTGAAGAGAAAGAGAGAGAGAAGATGGGTGGAGGGATCCCTATTAGGGTGTCAGATGGGTCGGTAGTAGCAGTAGCCTCCTCCGGATGATAAGTGAATCCGACCTGGCACCCGATTCATCATCCCGGCTGGCCCAATATTGAGGGTCCTTCAGTTATCAGCACTATTTGTCCCAGTGTCACAACCCTGGCATAAATCTTCTACTGGGGTCCGTCTCGTTAAACTGACCCCCCCAGAATGAGTGCAGTTGCCCCCGCATGATCAGCCACCTCCAGCCCCCCGACCCCTCACCCCTCAGTTGTTTCTTATTAACCCTTCACCCTCAGCATGTAAGTTCAATTCCCTGATGAAGATTTTTTTTTTTTTTTTTTAAACAACCTTAGCCCAGATCCCATTGACACCGAAGCTCCGGTGACAAATTGGGACAGACAGTGACAAATTGTTGGGAAAACACTCACTGCAGGGATTACATTTAGCACGGTGGAGGAGTCATTGGGAATTGGATTATGTGGCATAATGATGATCCAGAATAGTGCAGAAAATGCAGATGTAAATGTGAGTTAATTACCATTAGCTGATGTGTTTTTTTTCTTTCACAAATCAATTTTACAGGAAGAAGATAATATGAAAATAGATAGAGCATTACGAAGTCTTTATCAAAATCCATTTAAAGAAAACAATGTCGGAACTACTTGAAGTGACTGTCCACACACGCATCGGTTTGGAAGTGAGGCACGAGTACCATATGGCCAATTGTTCTGGTTGCCTCACATCCTCAAGTATTTTGTTGTTCAATAACATTTCCCACCCTTTTTTACGCAATGGAAAGTGGGAGATACAGTGGGGCAGAAAAGTATTTAGTCAGCAACCAATTGTGCAAGTTCTCCCACTTAAAAAGACGAGAGAGGCCTGTAATTTTCATCATAGGTACACTTCAACTATGACAGACAAAATGAGAAAAAAAAATCCAGAAAATCACATTGTAGGATTTTGAATGAATTTCTTTGCAAATTATGGTGGAAAATAATTATTTGGTCACCTACAAACAAGCAAGATTTCTGGCTCTCACAGACCTGTAACTTCTTCTTTAAGATGCTCCTCTGTCCTCCACTCGTTACCTGTATTAATGGCACCTGTTTGAACTTGTTATCAGTATAAAAGACACCTGTCCACAACCTCAAACAGTCACACTCCAAACTCCACTATGGCCAAGACCAAAGAGCTGTCAAAGGACACCAGAAACAAAATTGTAGACCTGCACCAGAATGGGAAGACTGAATCTGCAATAGGTAAGCAGCTTGGTTTTAAGAAATCAACTGTGGGAGCAATTATTAGGAAATGGAAGACATACAAGACCACTGATAATCTCCCTCGATCAAAATGATCACAAGAACGGTGAGCAAAAATCCCAGAACCACACGGGGGGACCTAGTGAATGACCTGCAGAGAGCTGGGACCAAAGTAACAAAGCCTACCATCAGTAACACACTATGCCGCCAGGGACTCAAATCCTGCAGTGCCAGACGTGTCCCCCTGCATAAGCCAGTACATGTCCATCTGAAGTTTGCTAGAGAGCATTTGGATGATCCAGAAGAAGATTGGGAGAATGTCATATGGTCAGATGAAACCAAAATATAACTTTTTGGTAAAAACTCAACTCGTCGTGTTTGGAGGACAAAGAATGCTGAGTTGCATCCAAAGAACACCATACCTACTGTGAAGCATGGGGTGGAAACATCATGCTTTGGGGCTGTTTTTCTGCAAAGGGACCAGGACGACTGATCCGTGTAAAGGAAAGAATAAATGGGGCCATGTATCGTGAGATTTTGAGTGAAAACCTCCTTCCATCAGCAAGGGCATTGAAGATGAAACGTGGCTGGGTCTTTCAGCAGGACAATGATCCCAAACACACCGCCCGGGCAATGAAGGAGTGGCTTCGTAAGAAGCATTTCAAAGTCCTCGAGTGGCCTAGCCAGTCTTCAGATCTCAACCCCCATAGAAAATCTTTGGAGGGAGTTGAAAGTCCGTGCTGCAGCAACAGCAACAGCCCCAAAACATCACTGCTCTAGATGAGATCTGCATGGAGGAATGGGCCAAAATACCAGCAACAGTGTGTGAAAACCTTGTGAAGACTTACAGAAAATGTTTGACCTCTGTCATTGCCAACAAAGGGTATATAACAAAGTATTGAGATAAACGTTTGTTATTGACCAAATACTTATTTTCCACCATAATTTGCAAATAAATTCATTAAAAATCCTACAATGTGATTTTCTGGATTTTTTTCTCTCATTTTATCTGTCATAGTTGAAGTGTACCTATGATGAAAATTACAGGCCTCTCTCATCTTTTTAAGTGGGAGAACTTGCACAATTGGTGGCTGACTAAATACTTTTTTGCCCCACTGTATATGCGAGAGCCCCCAATCTCCTACAGAGTAAGGACAGATCAAGAAATCGTTCTAACTACTTGTGACAAGTTGTGGAGACCAGCTAGACATCTGCTGGGCAGCGTCTGAGCCAGGGAAGAAGCAGTGGAGGAGAAACGACAGGTCCAAATGAATAGAGAAATATGACTAATAGGACTGTATCTTCCCAGGAGTCTCCAGGGGAAGCGATATGTATGCATAGACCTAATCTGATCTAGCGTCTCCTTACCCATATCTATCCTGTTAACATCGTGAAGGCACATAAAGAATGGTATTCCCTCTCTAGTCAAGGTGTTTGGTTCAGAAACTACAGATGAGGCCGTCTTCAGTCGAAGCGTTTACTTGACAAAAAATTTAAAAAAATTTGTCCTCTCATTGTACTTCCCGAAATGTCTGTCTTTCTGTATTTAAGTAATCAGTGTATTCGCTGCTGTGCAGGACATTCATTTCACCCCAGAATAAAGTACAAATGTCCTCACAAATACATTCCAACGTACCCTTTAACTGACGGTATGAATGGCTGAAATATATTCACAGCAAAATGGGTTTGGCAAAACGTCAAAGACTAAACAATGCCAGCTTTTTAGCCACTGTAAAGACAACAATAAGGTACTATGCATCATCCTTTGTGATCGATTCTGTGGGACCATTATAGGCTATGGTTTCTGAGACAGCAACCCACAAAGCATTAGAGAGAGGTAATATCGGTGGTGATTACTGCACATTCTGCTTGACTCTAAAGCCGCATTTCAACTGTAAGCAAATGAAGCCAAATGAATAAAGCAATCAAGCCATAAATGTATAAAAAAAAAACATGCTGTTTGTTTAACATGTTGAAACCTCTGCGGATCGTCACTATTGGAGCGCTGGCCACCTTGTGCCCCCTAGTGCTATTGTCTGAGCACACACACACACGTGCACACACCTCGATTGAGAGGGGAAAACAACACAAATCATCTCAAGTAATAAAAGTCCCAGGAACAATAGCAGAAGGCCGCCACTGCAGTGGTTGCAGCTGTGTTTTCCCCTTCTGTGTGCAGCTGGTTTTCAGAGGCCTCATCTCAGGGTTTGCCTCTACTGTTTGCTGCCCTGCCAGCTTGAAACGCCTTGCTAGCTGTTAAAAGGTATCATCTGTTAAACAGTAGCACCGACAACTGCCTGAGATACAGTTATATAGGCTGAGGAAAGGAAATACCTTTTTGTTCTGTCTGCTGGCTGGCACATTTAGGTACTAGAGGCCACGCAAGCACGACCACTAGCCAGTACATCCCCCAGCCACTCCCCCCACCTCAGTTATCTAATTAGCCCAGACCCATCCATTAAGAATACTGGGCAGCAGGCCGGCAGCCATACGCGTATTACGAACCATACTAACCGTGCTACTTAGAGCCCATGAAGGCAATACATTCTAGTCTTAAAGCTGCGTTCTGCCCTCCTGCACCTATAATGATCGCTAATTGAATGAAGAAAGAGGAAGTCTGCGCTCTTGAGAATGGTGGATTCTGATTGGCTGGCGGATTGCGAGCCTTTCGGTTGCTCCAAACTGTCAGTGTTAATCAAGTCTCATCTCTTAACACTGGGCTGGTAGTTATCAATGAGGTTGAGATTAATATTCGGGGCGAAACAGATGATAAATCATTTGTGCGTAATTAGTGCACACGGCAAGGTTACAGCTGACATGAATTTTTATCTTAATTACGTGGGAAATTTGTTCCATTAATTTAATTTGGCTTGCTCGAATGAGTCCGACACCTAACAAAGTTAATCTTACACCTGTCATTGGCAGCAGGAGAGGAAAGGACTATGTGGGTTTGGGAGGAAGAAGGAAGTAGGTTGTTCATATTGCTGGCTCTTTTAAGGGGTGTGTGTGTCTGTTTGTTTGTGTGTGTGTGTGTGTCTGTTTGTGTGTGTCTGTTTGTGTGTGTGTGTGTGTGTGTCTGTTTGTGTGTGTGTGTCTGTTTGTATGTGTCTGTTTGTGTGTGTGTTTGTGTGTGTGTGTTTGTGTGTGTGTCTGTTTGTGTGTGTGTGTTTGTGTGTGTGTGTCTGTTTGTGTGTGTGTGTCTGTTTTGTGTGTGTCTGTTTGTGTGTGTGTGTGTGTGTGTGTGTGTGTGTGTGTGTGTGTGTGTGTGTGTGTGTGTGTGTGTGTGTGTGTGTGTGTGTGTGTGTGTGTGTGTGTGTGTGTGTCTGTTTGTGTGTGTGTCTGTTTGTGTGTGTCTGTTTGTGTGTGTGTGTGTGTGTGTCTGTTTGTGTGTGCTCGTGAGTGAGTGCGTGCGTTTATATGTGCAAGTATGTGCATGTGGCCATAAATAAGCCAAACAGGAGCACCTCAGCCTCTGCCCATCTGTTCTAGAATTTCCCCCAAATCACCAATTCTCTTAGTTAACAACTAGGGCATCATGTTGTTGGAAAATTATAACCTTGATTTGTAGAACTGACGTATCGAATCAGACATTTTGCAATGGAGGGTTTAATGAGCTCCGTTTCATGGAAGTCACAGAGTGTGACAGTACATTGAGTGTATTATTATGTCTGGTGTCACCAGACAGTGTCAAGGCTGTTCATTGGCTCTCATCAGGGAGAGGAGGCCGCCACAAGGCCCTTTGTCATGGATAGCTGCTTCATATAAATTAGCATACTTGATTAAAAAGTAGGAATTGGACAATAACCCTGGAATTATTCAATCAGATGCCTCATTTTTCTCGGGACCTAACAAGCTGACTACACCGCTTGCGTCATGTGCGTGAGTGTTGCAAAATAAATTTAGAAATCTATATTATTCAATTATTGCACCCACACTGCTCGCACGCACCAACGAGCGCCTGTGTTGCCAAGGGCTGAAATAGAAGTCAGTTCTATTTCTGATGCAGATCATGCTGCAAGTCCTGCCTCTCCCATCTCCTCATTGGTTTATAGAAGCAGGTACGACGTGCCATCTCCTCATTGGTTATACCCACGTGGGTGACTGAAAGACGAACGAGTTCGGTGGCAGCAATGCACCTAATTTACGAAAGTTGCCAATAGCAATATAAAGTAAGGAGAAGAAAAAGCCTGGAAGGAGGAGAGATGACTAGAAATGATTCAGTTGACCGTTTTATGTATGGATTAATTGGCGGAGTAGAAAACATTGTGCCTTTCAGGTAAAAGAACAACTCAATGTTTATATCCCAGGACAAATTAGCTAGCAACAGCAAGCTAACTAAATAGGACAAATTAGCTAGCAAGTGCAAGCTAACTAGCTCAATTGCCATAAATGTTTAATGCTTTTTGACCTGTCCCCAAATTAATATAATTGGTTCATAGTTTGTTTTGATATTTTAACCTGAATGTCGTGATCGAAAATCAATTTATGCACGATGGCGCACGATGGCGCACACGCGCAGCCGGTTTGGGTTCCGTGTATGAATCAGATAATTTAGTAGCAATATTGCAACAGTTTTTATGAACATAATATCGAAATGGGCAACACAGAAAACAAGATAACAAAATAATAAGACTTCAAATCAAATCATAGTTTTAAAGTGGATGTCCTTTGGTCAGAATGTCTTTTTTTAAGTAGTGCTTGTAGTCCAATAGTGCCATAATAACAAGCACAATAGTACTACAGGAAATAACAGAATTGAATTAACTCAAAACCTTACTACCGATTAGAAGAGAAGGGGGAACCTGAAGGGAGCATCAGACATCCCACTCTCTGATGGGGTCTCAGGAGTTGGGATATGCAAAATACACATATTTCTAATTCACACATGCTATACAACCCAGGACAGGTATAAGCATCCACGAAATGAATAATTATTCATATTATTATCACGTTCGACATTAAGCCATGATAATTACACAACCAATCCCGTGACACTGAAGGTTAAACCGAACGGGAAAGCTCTGAAAATGACTGATTTAAAAACAATGGGGCCTTAATCGAATTCACCTGCTCCTCAGTCATTAAAACTGGCAACTCTATTACCTGGCCGTAATTCACAGTCCATGATGGCCTCCGCCATTCTAATAGAACGTCTCTCCCGCTGTAATACAGACACCTCAGGTTTTGGAGCCATTTGTCAAGCCTGTGATTTCACCTGGAAACTAGGTTTTTACCCCACGGAGCAGCTCTCAGCTCCTCAAACACTTACTCTGGCACGGAGCAGCTCTCAGCTCCTCGCCCGTCACTTACCCTGGCACGGAGGAGGGCGAGCTAATGATCGACTGATTCAGAAAGAGACACTCAGGAAAATAAAGGGGGATTGGTCAGTTCTAGGTTACATTACTGTCTTGATATTAGATCAGATGGTGATGCATGAAGACGCTGCTGAGGATGATGACGAGGGGGAGGAAGATGATGACGAAGAGGACCCTGAGTATCACAAGAAATATTATTGATTTGAAGTTTTTCACACATTTTACCTCAGACTGCAGCCTCAAGACACCGCGTCAGCATATAACGCCATAGGGAGTCTCCGAGCTGCTCTTGAGACCAGGTGAAGACAGGTTGAAGCCAGATGAAGGAGGCTCCCTGATTAGAAACAGACTACCGGAGAACATCTCCTCTCTCTAGTTCTGCTTCATTGGCCAGGTGATGACCTCTAAGAGCTGGAGAGAACATCATTATGGGGCTGCCTCAGTACTAAGAAGACAGACGGGAAAGAGGACGGAAGATCCTAGTCTTGCTCAAGTATCCAAGGATTTCAGGCTCTGTAGGATAGTAGGAACACCAAACTACAGATCATCAATACAGTGTCTTAGAATCCTATGTGGGCACTTGATTAATGAAATCAATGTGAAAAAAATCTCTATAATCCAATGTTTTTTGGGAGGGCAATGTATAAGCAGATGTAGGTAGTCCTACTTCTATTAAATGAACGTCTTCACAGCGAATGTGCTGCTATTGTTTTCACAGCAGTGCTGAATTAGGATTAAATTACATTTATAATAAATGAGTAACTGCATAAAAATAAATGCATGTTGTTCCCTTCTGGTGAATGTATAAGGATTACATTACAAATACAATTTGACTTTGATAGATTAGGCTATCCAGCATTTAGCCAAGGCTTGGACAGCATGTGGACAACAGCGCTCTCCTGTGGTGAGCAAAAATACTCAAACGCACCTGTCCAAAACGAAATAGTTAGATTAGAGCACCACCTGCAGGTGAAAAGGCACCGTGTCCATATAACATGTTCAGTACTGTAATTTCATCCTTAGCTACAGTCTTTATCTCTATTCTACTCAGTGTCATGCAAGACAACATGCGTGTATTGTAACACTGCACTCACATCTCTTTTTCATTCATAGGCTGTTCCATATTTCTAAATGTCAAGTACTTAGTTCAATTGTTTATAACAGCAGTGGTTGATGAACGCTGACTGCTGAGCTGTCTATCTAAGCATCAGTCCCCATCACTGTGCCCAGTTTCCACCCTGGCATTTTTCACACCAGAGTTGAGGTGGCACTGGCAGATGTATCCACCATTATGGCTCTGGCTCTATAAATCCCTAGAGCCTCCGTTGTTCATTAATCTAGCAGTGTGTTTAGGATGACTGGGACACAGATGGCATTGAACTGGAGCCACTGGAGCCCTGCTAGCTCTTCAGTAGGACTGGCTAGTTGTCACCAATGGGGTGTGAAGGTGTTTAGAGCTGAGCAGACCTCCAGACCTCCATGTCCTGCAGAGTACCAGATAAGCAGCCTCTTTCTATCTCGCTTTGAGGGGAGCCTGGAGGGGCTGTCTTGGCTAATTAGAGAGCCAGGAATCAGTGGTTACATTCCACTCACTGTACTAACATCATATGCACAGTAAGCTGTAATCTATCAACTGGTATGAAAAGAAGGGTACACCTGTATGGCAGGAACTGGCTGATAATGTCATCTGTCCCTCGTTGTAAGATCGTAGATGGAATTCATTTGTATTGAATCAACAGACAATCTATTGTCAATCTAGTTCATGTTCAGTGGCTATTGTATACGTGTGTTCATTTACAAGCCTGATGACTGCGCAGGTCGAAATGCACTCATGCACGCAGGTCGAAATGCACTCATGCATTCATGGTTTGTGCTTTCAGCAGCTGAAACACTGTCCAAGTGGACTGTCTGGTTCTCTGTTTCTGGAATGACAAACTGTAGCAAGAGACCTGATTGGTTGACCAGAACGAGATGGCTTGATGCAACCTGGGCATAACAGGTGCCCCACTAGCTATTCAGGACTCATGGAGGTCCCACCCTGGTCCCTCCCCCTTCCTTCCCACCCACCCTCAGTAGCTGAGAGCAGCTGCTCCAGCATACAGTAGAGCTGATCTGCAGTAGCCACGGCTCCAGATGTCTCTGCTGGGAGGTATTAGTGGAGGGTCATGCTCTGGAATTTACTGCAAATCTTCCCCATCCTTCACTGCCACCAGAATGTGCAGACCCCCCTGGAGTTTGGCCCTGAGACGAGTTAGGGGGAAGCATTTCAGTGCGACACCTACTGGATTTTTGTAGACCCTAGCATTAGGCCTAGGCTATATGTGTATGAGGTCTGGTGAGTTTTAAGGGAAAGCACTGATTAATAATGGTTTACTGACTGTAGTGGCTCCCACATGTGTGACAGGTCCAGTGAAATCCCCATCCAGTGAAATACAAACCTTGTTAAAGCTCAACTCTGTTTGCTTTTTAAAGCCAGGTGGTCATGGCGATGGTCACTTAAAGGTCAGAGGCCGAGAGAATGGGCAATCTATTACTCGGCACTGACGGGCACTATTTCCACCGCCAGGTGTGGTGAGCGCTGTGACAGCGATTGTTAATGGATGGCATGCCACTAATATGGCGCAGATGTCTTCACATGTGGTTCCCCCACCGCCGAACAGGGTTTCATTGGAGTGAACGAATTAGGCAGGCGGCCGCAGAACTGAAACTCAGACACAACTGGAGGTTATTCCTAAAGGGGCACATCGTAGCAAAACGCTTCGCAAGAAACAAAGATAAATGTCTTATTGGAGGTGTTCAAATAGTCCCTCCCTGTTTCAGTCAGTTTTCTTCCGTTTGGTGCTGAATGAATACAACCCTGACAATCAAAAGTGATAGGCCTACTTCCTCTCTCATAACTGTCTGTATGGATATTCCGTGAGAAAACCTATACCAACATGCTGTTTAGAGGCAGGTCTCCATTATGGAATGTATGACAATGTATGCTATTACACCACATGTTTACTGAAGAAAATAGGCAGGTTGGTTGAACAGCTGAAAAATATAGGCCTACATCAGGAACATGATTGTGTCCAAAATGGCACCCTATTCCCTATATAGTGCAATACTTTTGACCAGAGCCCTATGTGTTGTGATCAAAACTAGTCCACTACACAGGAAATCGAGCGCTGTTTGGGACGCAAACCTGGTTTGAGGAGCATTTAGCTAATGACAAGAACTGAGCCCTTGGTCATGGTGAAAGGATGCAAATTGTTGAGTCATAAATCCTCATCTTGTCATCCTCTCGATTTTTTCTTGTCTGAGGTAAGAGGGTTTGCAGAGAAACACGCCATCAGGCCCACAGGGCTTTCATTCTCTCCCCTGTCTGGTCTTGTCTGGAGAGCCAGAGCAATAGGACAAATTGTTATTCTGTAGGGAAGACTGATGGTGCAGCAAGTTGAGCAGTGCTTTCACTTTTATCAGAAAGGAAGATATATTGAGCAATGCATACACGTCTATGGCTTGGCTTTATGTCTGTACTGCTTACGTTTTGCTTTCGGCTTTGCTATCCCCATCTTTACCTGAGGATGGGATTGGAAGCTTCTTCCTTATAGGAAACATATTTCTGGTCACTGGTCTTATCACAAAAATAACATCATGTTTAATAGTATTAAAAACCTCCACCACAATAATACATCTGTTGGCCGTCTGCTGTAAAGGGTTATGTGTCCACGTTGGTAGGACTATTTCAGTACATGGGTTCAGGGCACTTTACTCAGAAGTCAAATGGACTACGAAACAAATCAATAAAGTTGATATTACACACAAGTATGTAATACTGAACCGACATTTTGGCACAAAGTCTGCGTTTACCCTGGCAGCACAATTCTAATTTGTCTTTTGACCAATCAGATCAGCTCTTTTGTCAATAATTGGAGAAAATATCTGAATTGGGCTGCCTCTCTAAACGCAGCCATAGTGACTGTCAGAGGGCTATGACTTCGTTGAAACAGGTTATTTGTATGCAGTGCAATCAGCGCAACCAATGGCAATAGTGAGAGGTAACACAATCTTAGTGGTGTACTCTGTGATTTAAAAAAAAAATCATATCTGGCTTCCATTCGATAATATCCAAAAGAATTGAATGAAATACTCTTTTATTGAGTGTTTATTGAGTGTGGTTTGTCTGAGGCTGAGGGAGGAACCAACATGCAGCCAACTAAGCCACATTCCCTCTCCCCACTCCCCACCACAGAGTGAGACATCCGACCAGGTAGGATCATAGCCTGACAGATGGAAGCATCAGGGAAGACCCAGGGCCCCGTACACTGACATGGAATCTGAACCTTGGAAGGGCATTTGAGAACTACTTGCAAGCCCATTGATCCCATTTATTTTAGATGGCAGGCTTATGAACTCTATTTCAGCCATTTATTCAACATAGGAACATAGCATAGGTCTATGTCAAATCCTCTTCAGTATAATGTGTGGCTTCCATAGTGTTCATCAGTATTCCAGTTAAAATTCCGCAGTGAAAGGCATCCAATACAATCTTAGAAAAAGGGTTCCAAAAGGGGTTCTGCGGCTGTCCCCATAGGATAACCTTTTTTTGGTTTCAGGTAGAACCCTTATTGATTCAAGGTAGAACTATTTGGGGTTCCATGTAGAACGCTCTGTGGAAAGGGTTCTGCATGGAACCCAACAGGGTTCTACCTGAAACCAAAAGCGTTCTACCTTGAACCCGAAAGGGGTTCACAAAGGGTTCTCCTATGGGGACAGCCTGTAGTGCTAACATCCTTCTTTGAGCCACTTAACCATAACATTAGCTTACTTAGAAAAAGGAAGAAATAGGTCAATGGAATGTACAGTACATAATGTTAAGTACGTGCAAACAACAATACTGTGTGTCTACTCAGATTTAGCTAGTGCAAAGAGCTTGGAGATATTTTTCAAATGTTTTCCCCTCCAGATAATCCAGCCAATATAGACGGAATAATCCATTTGTACACATACATGCACACACTGTCGGTATAGGTCGTGCATTGTTGTATTAATTCAATTACATAGCAAGATGATGGGAACGGGAGGAGGTGTTAAGTAACCCAAATAAATATATACAGCTAATCATTTATGGTTGAGGCAACATCTATTCCTAAGGAGAGCTTTAACAGCATGGAGATGTGTGACTTTTAGTTTAAACTTCACATTGCACACACAGCGCAAGTGGCAAGTGAGTAGGATGCAGAGCGTGGAAACAGACCCTCAGGGCCTGCAGAGGCTAACATGGCCCACAACAACCCATTATTATTTACAGCTTTGATACAGGTGTAGGATCTTAAATGGATCACCCTGTTGCAAGACAAACTTTCCTGCATGCAAGACATTTTCAATGTGCAGTGTATTTGAGGTTTAAAAAGGCTTCTGAAGTTTGTCATTTCCACTTTGAAAATGCAGACCTGATTTTCCCTTACGAAAAATGTATCAACCCCTACAAAAATAGCCATGAATTATAATCCACATAATAATTCAAATTTCCTGTTGTTGCAGGATTATTTTCCTGTTGTAGCAAACTGGTTCAAATTCAGATCCTACGTTTGTATAGGGGCTGCAACTGTAAAAACATGAGGAATATGGGGGTAGAGGAGGATAAAAAGCATAGCTGCTGACAAAGAAAAATGTCCTAGCTTTTGCTTTCTGCTCAACATCTCTCTCACAGACCTTCACCAGAACTGACAGTGGACATAAGAATATTCTCAAGGCATTGGGAAGGATTGCCTCAGAGCCAGTTTACTTGTCCTATCGTACCAACTCCTCGCCACTCATTGTCATTGCCAAACAATATTTGGCTCGACAATGAAAGCAACGGAGTTGGCAAGAGAACAGACAGATCTGGGACCAGAGTATGAGAAGGAGGCTTCAGGTGTAAGAATGGAGAAAGGATCTTACAGACGCTCCATGTACTGTACGATAAGATGTATTCTGGAGATAAGCAGCTGTTCTGTTTTGAACAATACAATAAACCAATCCAGCCAGCACAGTTTAGGCTCGTCAGTGATCCATGTGTAAAAGTGTCCTCTGGTTGAGTGGCTAGGATTGCTTATAATGGCCTAACAGGCTAACAAACCATGCAGTGCTATGGTCAATGTCCATTTGACATACTACCAGCCAGGTTGGAATTGTATTCCTATCTAGGGTGGTGAGAGGGACCCCCCTACGTCACAATGATGAATGACCTCATGGCGACGACTTTAAAGAGAAAGAGGCAACCGACAGACACCCTAAAATGCATGAATGGTAACGAAGTGCAATGCCCATTGCAAGTGAATCCGTCGTGCTTACAGTGGGATCTCCTCACGTAGAGATGGGTGAAGTGTGCTATTGTCCTTTGGTCCTGTATCCCTCCACATCACACAAGCTCAAGGCCTATTTTGTAGCCTGGTTAAACCAGACTGAATGCCTCGCTCACCATCGTCTCACACAATGGGGAAGCATAGACAACTCAGTGTATTAATATACATGGCTCTGAGGCTACCTATTTTGCACTTTCCTTCTCTCAAATAGGTTCATTCGGTCAGAGGAGACGCGGTATGAAGCTGACTCAAGCTGGGCAGTTTTTAATTTGTCCTGTAAAGTAATTACATTTCTCTCAGTTTCTGCGTCCCAAACGTCACCCTATTCCCTATGTAGTGCATTACTTTTGACCAGAGCTCTATGGTTCTGCAGGTAGTGCACTGAAAAGGGTGCCATTCAGGACGCAAACAGTCTGTCTGTAAAATAATCACACAGGCCACCGGCTAGATCCATGGGACTACAGTAGCCGGCTGGCTAATCTGGCACAGATATTTTCACACATGTTGATTAATGTGCATTGCCCCTGTCAAATACACCTAATAAAATCAAGTGAAGATGAATGGGGAAACTACTATAACAGGGATATCATACCCAATGTGTGCATGTGTTTGTATTATATGCAATAAATGAAGAGAACAGCAATAACCTCCAACCTGTATGCTCTCATAACTTACCCTCTGAACCACTGGGACACTGAGTAGCCAATGGTTACTCAAGCAGGATTAAAGACCTCAGATTCACGGTCGTTCCAGACATCTGAATTCTGTGCAGAATATATCATTTTGAGCCCCATATTTACTTGGCTCTCAGATGGAAAAGTCAACAGAAAGTCTCTCAATATGAGACCCAGAGAGACCTGTCATGGACATTTCATTGGCAGAACACAGTTGTTTTCTTAAGTTCTTTATTGTTCAATGAATCCAAAGACAATGGCTATTCATCTGAAGTGTAACAAACCGCAGCAAAAGCAAAGACTATTCATTCACACAATAGTCGAATAGATCACCCCCTGTAACACACATCTCAAAAATATACACACTGTATACTGCAAACGTACAGCTGAAAACAGCGTATCATAAAGACATGAACAATAGCACTTTATCAAATAATATGGCGCTATATCGTATGTAACGTCACCTAATATGTGTGCATGTCAGTAACTGAGTCAAATTGAAGCATTATTAGTGCACAGATAGGAATGGGGTAAGACAGACGGAAAGCGGTAGAATTGTGTTGATGATGCTTAGTACAATTGGAATAATGTGGGTAAACGTGGGCTTCAACAAAAGCATGCTTTCACAGTATAACGATACAGCTGATGGTAAAAGCTGTGAAGGGAGAAACCAGTGTATCACTGAGTGGAATTTTAAAAATGTAAAAAATAACATTTAACTCTCAGATTTTGTCCATCAACCATTGTGCTGTTCTACCAATAGAAAGCTTCCATGATCTGTAGTCCTGCATTTTGCAAGCACGCACACACGCACACACCAAACACACACACACACACACCACATTACCCCACATCAGCTACGTCTTGCCTACATTGGACACCTAATCAACAGCCAACAGCCCTCGCGAGGGCAGAGCAGTCACTGTACTGCTTCAACATAGCGATCCCAGATCCACACACGGCCCGTCTGCACGTCCTCCTGTCAGTCACCATCTAAACCTAACCCTGTCAGTCATCATCTAACCCTAAACCTGTCAGTCACCATCTAACCCCAACCCTGTCAGTCATCATCCTCTTTGCCTATCTCTTCAGGTAGCGGTGTGCTGAAGTCCTGAAAACATGTTCTGAAGTAGCCAACCAGGGACTCAGACAGGTGCTGTTGGCTCTGCAGGGACAGGAAGTGGCCCTCGTCTGGGTAAAGCTGTCTCAAACAAAGGTCAAAGGTCAAACACAAGGTCATTGGGACTGTCATTCCTGTAGTGAAGTGTGGTTACTCGTTTATTAGTTAGAAGGAACAAGAAAGTCACTTAATGTTTTTCCTGAGTCGTATTGTGTGTGTGTGTGTGTGTGTGTGTGTGTGTGTGTCGCAAATATATTGGCTAGCAATCAAATTCACTTCAATAATCACATTATGTAATCACTCATTCAACATTTTCATTCAAATTTGTGGATCACGGCTCGTACCTGCATTGTGTAGTTCGCTCCAATTTTGATCAAGTGCTTAATCAACTCTGCTGAATGTTGGAAATGAACATTTGCTGAGAAAAGAACAAAAAAAACACCAATTGGTTTCACAAATTGTCTTTGAAAACAACACAAGGCCAACCGCTGATTACGACGTACTTAGGATGGTCTATTTTCCATTTCTGTTGGACGAAAGGGTAATTACCATCAGCTGTTCCGTGAATCAACAGAAAATCCGGTCCTTGGGGTCCTTTCATCATGTTTCCTTGCAGTCCTTTCATATTTGGAAGCACTCTAGAAATCTTAGAGAATAGACATGGGAGACAGTGTAACCTCAAGGTTTTCTATTTTATTGAACCTTGATCTTGACAGGGAGTCATGCTGAGACCAAGGTCTCTTTCACAGATGAGCCCTGTAAACACATCAATACACACTTCAATGTTTCCATCAATATTCACACCAATATACACATCAATATACAGCATACACATCAATATACGCATCAATAGTCACATCAATATTCACACAGCAATATTCACATCAATATACACTATACACATCAATATACACATAAATAAGCAAAACAAACCCTCAGGTTTGAAGAGAAAACAATATCCGAGGGAAAACCAACCACAGCAGTGAAAAAAGGGTTTGTGAAAAGATTACGATATACAACTAGCCTTGTTGAATCAGACTGCTCACTTATTCCTTCACTTCACAATCAATGCTGAGCACAGTGTCCAGTCTGTTTGAGCCAGGCTACAATACAAGACTGGATCAAACCTGTCTAGCACCCCCAGGGGATCCAGTGTGTTGCTTCATTAACAGAACGTGTTCATGTCTTTTTCCATCTACCTCTCAGGACTGTATGAGTGATGCCCTGCTGTTTGTTAACGATCATTTTGACCTGCTTCTCTGGACTAGCATCATTTACATTTTAAATGGCTCGAACTGTGTGGCCCACATATCAACAACCCACTTTCAGGGGAACACTTTCACCGATTACACTGTAATCTCAGACAAGTTATTATTCTGACTGGTGAACAATACCTGGCCCATGAACACCCAACACACACACACACACACTCGCTTCAGTGTGACAGTTCCCACTGTTCCCCAATCTGCTGTGATAAACTGTAGAACCCACAAATAGAAAACCATCAATAGCACCAACAGATTGACTGTGATAAACAACTTACTTGATATCTGTTGTCGTTCTTTGACGTCAGGCCAAAGTACCGCTCTGAAAATGCCGAAGCTTCATGTGGAGAAAGTACACAACGTTTCAAAAGAAGTATTCAGTTCTTTCAACTCCAATTTCATTGATAATCAAATTTGTACAGTATTTCATGTCATTTGTTGTGGAAAATGTACTCACACAAAACACACAGCACCGGTCTCCCAATCCTTGATTGAGCCTAAACCTAGACTGAAAAGCTATTTGAATGGAGATTGTCCATTCAGCTTGCTTTTCAATCCAGGACTAGGTCTAATCTCTGTCAAGGAAGCTGACCGAAAGGGTAAGATCATGGAAACATTACTCACCGTAAAGTTTCCAGTCAATCACTGGGGAATTAGCAGCTGCACACTTAATCAGCGCAGTGGACCTCAGAAGCATCAAGGTGAGGTAAGCACCGTATCCCTGGAAAGAAAAGAACACCTTCACTTGTTGAACACGCACGTGAGTGTGAAGCATGGTGATCAACTGAAAGACAGCAGTTAAACTTGCCTTTCCGTAGATTCCGATCCGCGCGCGGTCAATGTATGGGAGTGTCATCAAGTATCTGTAATAAGTCAATAAAAACAACCCAAAACCAAATGACTATTTATTTTTCCAGACATTTCATGAGGGCTTTAACACAGATGACTGACAGGGAAGTTTAAGAGTGTACAACCAAGTCATACATTTTCAATGGATTTCAATGGAAAGGGGAAAATACTGTATCATATTACATCATATTGTATCATGTCACATCTTGTCTTATGGTATTGTATTATATCATATTGTATGGCATCGTATCACACTGTATATCACATCTCATGTATTGCATTGTATATAGTATATTATCATCTAGTAGTGTATATCGCATCGTATATTTTTATTTTATTTTACCTTTATTTAACTAGACAAGACAGTTAAGAACAAATTCTTATTTTCAATTAAGTCTTAAGAACAGTGGGTTAACTGCCTTGTTCAGGGGCAGACGGACAGATTTGTACCTTGTCAGCTCAGGAATTCGAACTTGTAACCTTTCGGTTGCTAGTCCAATGCACTAACCAGTAGGCTACCCTGCCACCATATTGTATATTATATATATTACATATATATATATATATATATATATTCATATATATATATTATATATATATATATATATATATATATATATATATATATATATATATATATATATATATATATATATATATATATATATATATATATATATATATTTCTATATACTGTCCATAATGTCTATATATCCCATCATATGTAATTAAATATATATATATATATATATATATATATATATATATATATATATATATATATATATATAGTTGAAGTCGGAGGTTTACATACACCTTAACCAAATACATTTAAACTCAGTTTTTCACAGTTCCTGACATTTAATCCTAGTAAAAATTCCCTGTCTCTGGTCAGTTAGGATCACCACTTTTTTTCAAGAATGTGATGTGTCAGAACAATAGTAGAGAGAATTATTTATTTCAGCTTTTATTTCTTTCAACACATTCCCAGTGGGTCAGAAGTTTACATACACTCAATTATTATTTGGTAGTGTTGCCTTTTAACTGTTTAACTTGGGTCAAACGTTTCAGGTAGCCTTCCACAAGCTTCTCACAATAAGTTGGGTGAATTCTGGCCCATTCCTCCTGACAGAGCTGGTGTAACTGAGTCAGGTTTGTAGGCCTCCTTGCTCACACACGCTTTTTCAGTTCTGCCCACAACATTTCTATAGGATTGAGGTCAGGACTTTGTGATGGCCACTCCAATATCTTAACTTTGTTGTCCTTTAGCCATTTTGACACAACTTTGGAAGTATGCTTGGGATCATTGTCCATTTGGAAGACCCATTTGTGACCAAGATTTAACTGATGTGTTGTGAAAAACTGAGTTTAAATGTATTTGGCTAAGGTGTGTGTGTAAACTTATGTCTTCAACTATATATATATATATATACACACACACACACATTCTGGGCTCCAACAAAGCTCATCCTAATATTTCTATATATTTTTATTGCATTCTTTTACTTTTATATTTGTGTGTATTGTTAGATATTGCTACACCCGTAATACATCTGTTAAATATGTGTATGCAGCCAGAAAATGATGTCATATCTCATCACGTCACATGCTGGTCGGAGGTTACATACTCCAATGCAGCTATCTGGTCCTGAACATCCACGGTACCCAGGCGCTGGTGGACCTGCTGCAGGACTCTCAGGCCCCGGAAGCCTGTCCCCCTGCCATCCAGCCTGGCCACAATCACCTCATCACAACTGACCAGCACCGAGTCCCAACCCAGCTCATACTCATCACTCACCGACTGACTGCCAGGCCCACCATCACTAAGAGAGGGGCGGAAGGGGGAGGGAGAGAAAGAGAGAGAGAGAGAGAGCGAGAGAGGTTGATTCAAGCTTCTCAAACAAGTTAACTCATTTAAAGTTCTATATTATGTGAAAACATCTTCCCTGAATTAAAGAAAGCGTAATCTCACATCATGGAGTTGGAGTTAGAAAATCATTGTGTTTGTTCTCAAGGTAAAGTTTTCAGTTCTAAACGTATTGCTGATGAAAATGTACTTATTACTGTGTAACTATGTTAGAATGCTAGGAAAGAGGAGCGATGCTTACACAATCAAAAGAAGGCCATAGAGAAGAGATTCAGAAAAGTCAAGGGGATAGGTGAGTTTCAAAGGCAGCTCTGTGAGAAGAAAATATTGAATTACAGTAGTTATTAAAATAAACAATATACTGTAGCGAGAGAGCGAGAGAATGAGAGAACGAGGAATAAAAAGTGACCGGCAGACTATATAGCAGAGAGAGAGAGAGAGATATAAAAATATAAAAATAAAGAAATATACACAGAGAGAAATGGTTAGTTACCAAAGTCTTCACTTGGAATAACCCTGACATCTGACTTAGAGATCTTTTTGATTTCCAAGGCAGCTCTCAGAGGCATGTTGTTGTCCAATATAAAGTAAGCTGTGAGGATAAAGTGTGAAAGTAACCATTAACACACTGTGTGTAAAGGGACACAAGGACACTGATTATATTGGGTATTAAACTGTGATGGGAAAATCAATCAACAGATTGTTTCAAGAAGCAGGTTCATTTGAGTTTTACATTTTTCTCATACAGTTGGCTGACTTCACATAGGCCACTGCATCTAAACCAGACACCCTGTGATCCTTTGTTTTAGACTGTCACCAATCACATCATTTCAGTACAATTATGCCTCATATTCAGGATCATTGAAAAGCACCCAGGCATAAAAAAGACAACTCAATACCATTTGCATTAAAAACACTTCCCAGATGCTCATTTAAACCTTCCCAGAACATTTCATTTGGACAGCTGTTGAAAATCTATTTCACACGATGTGAAACACAGCCAACAATCTCGTAGCCAAATATGAAATAGGAACCATTAAAACAGACTGGAAACAGTACAGTACAGTACAGGAGACGAGAGTTCATATCAATACTTTAGTATTACTCACTGTTTACATCATTAAAACTCTGCAGCATCACAGATGGAGCACCGGGACCTGTGGAACAGAAGATACACTAGCAATACTGCTTTGCATCGTTTTGAGACTGAACAAACACTATGATATTCTAACATGGTTCTATAGTAGTATTGTAGCTACCCTAGCCTATGTAAGCCCAACGACGTCACCCGTGGGATATAGTTATTAGAGCAGTGGTTAGGAGACCCGGGCGCCATCTGCTACTATATCATAAAATACATAATGACATAATTGACATAATTACTCCCTAACCATATCTCATACATTACCCAGAATAGGTTGGGTTTTTACTACAGTGGCTGTAACATATCCACATGAAGCTGTATTTGTCGGAATGATTTCCAGAAGGAAAAACACAGACCAGGCTCGTACCTTTACACTGTAGAATAACATGCTGTTTGTTCGGGCTGATATCTGCATCAAAGAACGTGCATGCTTCCTGGTTCACCTCACAGGTCAAACATCGTTGAGAGAACAGACCAATAGTAGATGCACTGAAAGAGGGATTTTTTTTATTTTTTTTGGTTTGTTTAGCACTTCTTCACATTCTTGAGATAATTGCATTCCAACAATGTACTACATCTATGCAATACGGATTGGCAAGTCAAACTGGAGCTGAATAGGGCTAACAGCTACTAGAATGCGGCTGAAATGTCTGGTGATATTGAGCAGAATATTTTCACCATGCGCATTTCTTCACGGGGAAAATGTTTTAGAATCATTTCTCACCTGTACACGTGTCTCTTTTGTGGGGAGTCTTGAGTACCGATAAAATATCTATGTAGGTGAAAGCAGAATGACTTTAACTAGGGCAAGTACAGGAATATATAGTAACAAATAGAATAGTTTCAACAGAAGAGATGTTTGAAAAGAGAAAGAAAGGTCAACACTTGTTGAAGCTCATATCTGTGACACGAAATATGATATGAAATTATTCTCATAACTGATCTGAAAGGATCTGACACACTTACATGGTTTGCTCCCCCTCATCATAGGCTAATATCTTGGTGACCTCCCAGTTGCCTGATGTCAAGTGACGGGCATCATTTTGATCACTTCTGAACTGAGAAAAGACAAATTGTGATTTTTTTCGATAAAAAAACATGTAAAAAAAAATATTTAAAAAAATACAAAGTGAGCACTGAAAAAGCCGGAGAATGACAAGATAACCAATGTGTGTTTCAGAATTGGAGTATGACAGCACCCACCGATTTGGTGAACATGGCAATATGATGGAAGTCTCCTTGTCCCCCCTGCTTCACCGGTATGGTCAGGAAAAACCTACTCCCGTCCTTTGAAAACACTGGCTCCTGGTTCTGAGGACATTGGATTTAAGGGACATTCAACGTGCATCAATTTCCTCTTTACTATTAGCATATAGATACAATACTCACTGTTTTAAAATTGCAGCACAATTTGGAGCAAATCGAGCCCACAATAGCATTCAAATAAAATGCTACTCGGTGGAAATATGAATTGCTAATATTATAGGACATTTACATTTCAGCTTACCTGTCTGGTGAGCCAGAGATCTGAAGCTTCCTCATGTTTCTGAAATTCAAGTGAAGGAACACGTCTTAGATCCAACATGGAGTATGACACAGACGACAGCAATAAAACCCATTTCTAGTGAGGACCATCTTAGTGTAGGTGAAGGAAAAACCCACCTGTACACAGGATCCAACGGTGGCGTCACACACAGTGATGAAGGACACGTTCTGGGGCCGGTTGAGCCATCGAACCGCTGCATGGGTGTTGCTGATCCACTTCACCATACTCACATAGTGTTCTCTGGGTCGACGTCAGACAAACATTCAGACGTATAGCAACTACTTCTCTGGGCCATTTGAATCGTATTTCTGAATGATGGTTGTGTACTTGTGAATAGCACTTGATCAAACATGCACTGTGTCATGACATTGCCCTCTTTGGGTACAGCAAGCCCCATCCTCCTCTCCCTGTCTCCTACACACAGGCTGCTGTGGTCAGAGAGAGGTCGTAAATTCCCGGAGGAGATTATCTCCTCATGGCCACAGTATAGAGACAGAGTTAATTGTCATAGAGATCAAAGGAATTTCTTCCACCTCACAGAACTTGAGGTCCGAGCAACATTTATGTTCTGGAGAAGGTATAGAAGATCGATGAAGAATCCAGCTACGAACTGGTCCGTTTGGTACAATTCGGTGAAACTCATGGGAGACAATACGGCCACATTACCATAATGCTGTTTATATAATAGCCTCAGATATGAGGTTAACATCTAATTGTTGTATAAGATGAATGAGTGAAGATGATACTGTTTGATTTTGGACTGTTTAATGAAGGAAACTCCAATTCCCTTTTGAGTTTAACTAAATCAGAGGACCACCCATGAGCCCAGTTAGGGTCGGGCATCCTGGGACAGGCCCTTTTCTGCAACTCCCGAATAAAAAACCCACTTTGAGAATTTCTCAGCAGACCATGTTTCTCTCCATTACGAGAGGACAAAGGTTGCAGACCAGCCTACCTCGATAACGAGAGGGCCAAGGTTTGAGACCAGACTGCTGAATCTCTTAACCATCCCACGTGGTTAAACTCTGAGACTATCGATACCTACCGAATAAGAACAAATCTTTGATATTAATTACTAGTCAGCAGCTAGGAATTCGGTATCATTGAACGGGAAGACCGACAACCGCCGAAACATCTGTCCATAAAGACATGAATGAATGTCACTCTGACCTATCCATTCTAACCACGACAGAGAGGGCGGACCTACTCTCCAACAGAAACTAACTTTTCATCAGAGATCCCGACGACACACTGAGCGTAAATATATATATATATATATTGATTGCAATTGTTCCCGAATTAGTGAGCGTTCATGTGCAAAGGATTAGCATTTCAATTGTTATAATTATCAACTGTGTGTTGTCTTATCTCAGCTGACCCCCACTTCCCTTTTGTACAACAAGCTGCCATGCCGGTTTAGCCCACTAGGGCACATTCTTCTATCATTTCTTGTAACCATATTTACTTTGTTTGTTTGTGTGTGCACTTCTGTGATTGTTTAGTTAGTTAATAAATAAATGATTTAAGACAATTGATGTATGGATGACTCATAGTGAAGACTGGGTTCGTGCAGATAACCAACAATTTACGATGCTTGGAATGAGACTAATGTGAGGTAAAATAAATAATTCATTAATTCAGAAGACTATTGATCAGATATGAAAATATCTGAAAAGTTATATTAGGAAAATTATAACTTTGACTTCCTAGTTAATTACAGTTACATGATTAATCAGTTTAATCGCGTAATAGTAATTACAGAGAATCTTTGATAAAAACTAAAAAGTCTTCATTTAATGATAGTAAAGACACGACAACTGCAACAATCAGGGGCAGACTGGCTGGTTCATTTTTAGTCTATGGGCCTCTTTAACTTGGATTGTTCATGCAAAATGATCACTTTCTGGCTAATAATGGGGGAATATAATTTATTAATGTAATGGGACAGGTGTGGGGGTCTCAAGGAAAAAATGGGCTGGTGTGTTAGAAATGACAATACCGATTTCTGGTCCCCGTCTGCCCCTGGAAACAATTAAACATGCAGCCATACAGATTCAATTGTCGAATACTGGTCAGAACGGTTAGTAAATAAATAACATGCAAAGACTAACCTGACATGCCTGGTGGCACCACAACAATTACAAATGCAGATTAAAAGAACTAAGGGGCTTCCAGAATGATGTGTCTTCCTCACCTTCCTTTCAAGCCATCAGGTGGTACCAGCTCCTGAGTGTGTGTGGGGCCATACAGGTTCACCACCAACAGCCTGACTGTAGGGTTGGGCTGGCCAGCCTGTCAGCAAACAGATCCTCATAAAGTCAATTATTAAGTATGCTGAGAAAAACAAATACTGTGGCTACACCGCTTTCAAACCAAGGTGCATAAACAGTGGATATTCAGCAACTCATTATAAACTATGCTAACAATCAATGTTTCAAATGACCTCACAGGTTATTATCTTCTTAACATCTTTGTTTTGCCTGGACCATTTGGATGTCTGTCCTAGCTTAACATCTTTGTTTTGCCTGGACCATTTGGATGTCTGTCCTAGCTTAACATCTTTGTTTTGCCTGGACCATTTGGATGTCTGTCCTAGCTTAACATCTTTGTTTTGCCTGGACCATTTGGACGTCTGTCCTAGCTTAACATCTTTGTTTTGCCTGGACCATTTGGATGTCTGTCCTAGCTTAACATCTTTGTTTTGCCTGGACCATTTGGATGTCTGTCCTAGCTTAACATCTTTGTTTTGCCTGGACCATTTGGATCTTTAGCTTAACATCTTTGTTTTGCCTGGACCATTTGGATGTCTGTCCTAGCTTAACATCTTTGTTTTGCCTGGACCATTTGGACGTCTGTCCTAGCTTAACATCTTTGTTTTGCCTGGACCATTTGGATGTCTGTCCTAGCTTAACATCTTTGTTTTGCCTGGACCATTTGGATGTCTGTCCTAGCTTAACATCTTTGTTTTGCCTGGACCATTTGGATGTCTTTAGCTTAACATCTTTGTTTTGCATGGACCATTTGGATGTCTGTCCTAGCTTAACATCTTTGTTTTGCCTGGACCATTTGGATGTCTGTCCTAGCTTAACATCTTTGTTTTGCCTGGACCATTTGGATGTCGGTCCTAGCTTAACATCTTTGTTTTGCCTGGACCATTTGGATGTCTGTCCTAGCTTAACATCTTTGTTTTGCCTGGACCATTTGGATGTCTGTCCTAGCTTAACATCTTTGTTTTGCCTGGACCATTTGGATGTCTGTCCTAGCTTAACATCTTTGTTTTGCCTGGACCATTTGGATGTCTGTCCTAGCTTAACATCTTTGTTTTGCCTGGACCATTTGGATGTCTGTCCTAGCTTAACATCCAACCAGAGATCATCTCAGAGATGACCGAGCAAATCATACATTTTTTGCAAATCCCTGGAGGTAAGGAATGAACTGGCAGAATATCATTGTGAATACTTCATAAAGGCAGGCTTCTTTGTTCAGACAGATTTAGATGTGATAGAAGTAGGGCTGGCACGGTAAACAACGATCACGGATGAAGAACGTTATGTCTAAGTCGACAAACTTCACCTAAAAGCAGTAAGTAAGAGTAAGCCTGATTCACATCTAACAGCCGATGTAAGGAGAGATGAGAGAAGATAAACCTAGCCCGTTTGGTGTTCTGGAACGAACAGCTGACTGTAGACAGCCGGGCATTCAAAAAGACCAGATGTGCAGTCAGGAGCCAGAGGAGAAGATGTGCTTCTTTTTTGTTTTGTTGCTATTCGAACAGTTATACTTGTAACTATAACCGTGACCATTTGGCTGACAAATAACCGTAATCCAAAATTCCATAACCATCACAGCCTTTGTTAGAAGCGCTATTACCTCCTCCTGTAAAATCCGAGCAGGGTTCTGATCATTTTGTCTAGTCATTTATTCAGTTTCCAATTTCCCTTTTGTTGAGGCTCCATAAATACTCGATCTATCAGAATATAAGACCTTGATGTGTGCAGTATTTGTAACCAACTCCATGCACAGGATAATCAAGATAACTGGACAGCCATAGTTGTTGTTTCGACATGCAGTACACATAATACAACGCATCAGTCGATAGCACAGAGACACGACTTCCAAAGCTCAAATCTAGCATGCTGTGTGTATCAACAAAGACCCACAATACTTATATCATCAGAACTGATATGACTTTTTCTTGAGCCAACAGTTTTTTGTTGTTGTTGTTGCTAAAAACCAATAGTGTTGTTTTTCCAACAAACAAGCACAATTTCACCAGTGGGGGGCAAAATAATGACACAGACAAATGCATGCACTTTCTACAGCAGCATGCGGTCCCATTATATTGCGTCTTTCCATTACCTTGGGGTATGGGTACTCCTGTGATCTGGGGTAGGGGCTGCCAGTGAACCGGGGCAGGAACATGTTGGGTACCAGGGTGTCGTTGATCATGAGGAAGGCCAGTCTCTCTCCGTCAGGTGACCACCAGTGGACTATGTGTGACTGCAGAATCTCCTCTAAAAACACAAGGTTGAAACTACACTATCATTTTTTCCCCTCCGGATCTAGTCCTATCCACGTGAATATAGGCTTCTTCTGTACACCAGCACTTGAAGTTGCTATATACTGTATAAGATCAATTTGTTGTTGTCAGTGAAGTTTAAGAGAAAGTTCGAATTTGTATCTGCATCAACTGGAAATCGGTGTTTTACACAAAACCTCGCTGAAAATATGTCAAAAGGATGACAAATTAAGAATCTTACTTTTTTTTTTATGGAACTTGATTTGGGTTGATGTAGATAAAAACATAAAATTGGTCTTAATTAAGTCAGGGCTACAATCCATCATTAAGGTGTAATTAATAAGTGCAAATGATGAATGAAATTGTCTCTGCTATCCCTGAGCATGGAACAATGTGTAGATTATGGCCCATTCATGAGGAAACTTAACACTGCTGTAGTGAAATAATGACATTCCTTCATCTATATTTAATTAACTTTGCTAAAAAAATTCTGAGTTAGTTCTCATTTATTCAATTATTCTTCGGAAATGGGACAAATATCGTTAGTAGTGTTAATTTTGAATTCTTATTCCATCCGTCCCCGAATGCGACTGAGAGCCGTTCAACTGTGAAAGTGATGAATTCCTTTGTGGCTGAACATTATTTATTTCCAATGCCTGGAATACCTTTCCTGACATTGTGTCCTTGGGTACGCCCTGAACCTGTAAATTGGCATTCAGACAAACCTTCATACAGCCAGTCAGCGATTCCATTAAATATGACTCCTTCCTCTCCCGACGAGGTAATCCTAAGAGAATTGCTCTGCACATCTGATTGGTAATAGATGTTGTTTTCAAAGATGTAGATCTGAAATGAGAGTAAGGAGAATTGCAATTGTGCTTTGCACGGTGGCTACAAAACGATAACACAGCAAAAGCCAGACTCTGATTCCCATCAGTATCCTGCTTCAATACAGCACTAGCTCACTGCCAGGGAAATATGGTAGTGATTTTATTTTAAATAATGACTTATTTCTATCTATGATCCATATCAGGAATTAAAGTGCACCATAATAGGTAGTACCACGCTCTCCGCAGCCGATGTGAGTAAAACCTTTAGACAGGTCAACCTTTAGACAGGTCAACATTCACAAGGCCGCAGATGGATTACCAGGACGTGTATTGCGAGCATGCGCTGACCAACTAGCAAGTGTCTTCACTGACATTTTCCAACCTCCCTGTTCGAGTCTGTAATACCAACATGTTTTAAGCAGACCACCATAGTGTCTGTGCCCAAGAACACTAAGTTAATTAACCTGTCTAAATGACTACCTAAATGTCTGTAGCCATGAAGTGCTTTGAAAGGCTGGTCATGGCTCACATCAATACCATCATCCCAGAAACAATAGACCCACTCCAATTTGCATACCGCCCCAACAGATCCACAGAGGATGCAATCTCTATTGCACTCCACACTGCCCTTTCCCACCTGGACAAAAGGAAAACCTATGTGAGAATGCTATTCACTGACTACAGCTCAGCATTCAACACCATAGTGCCCTCAAAGCTCATCAATAAGCTAAGGACTCTGGGACTAAACATCTCCCTCTGCAATTGGATCCTGGACTTCCTGACGGGCCACCCCCCAGGTGGTACAGTAAGGGTAGGTAACAACACATCCGTCACACTGATCCTCCTCACAGGGGCCCCTCAGGGGTGCGTGCTCAGCCCCCTCCTGTACTCCCTGCAATCCCTGCGTCTGACTGCAAGGCACTACAGAGGGTAGTGCGAACTGCCCAGTACATCACTGGGGCCAAGCTTCCTGCCATCCAGGACCTCTATACCAGGCGGTGTCAGAGGAAGGCCCAAAAAATTGTCAAAGATTCCAGCCACCCGAGTCATAGACTGTTCTCTCTGCTACCACACGGCAAGCGGTACCGGAGTGCCAAGTCTAGGTTCAAGATGCTTCTAAACAGCTTCTAGCCCCAAGCCATAAAAATCCTGAACATCTAGTCAAATGGTTGCCCAGACTATTTGCATTGCCCCCCCCCCTCCCCTCCCCACACCACAGACACTTTCTGTTGTCATCTGTGCATGGTCACTTTGATAACTCTACCTACATGTACATACTACCTCATCTGGCCCCGCACATTGACTCTGTACCAGCACCCCCCCTTGTATATATTGTTATTTTTTTGCTGCTGCTCTTTAATTACTTGTTACTTTTATCTCTTATTCTTATCTGTACTTTTTTGAAACTGCACTGTTGGTTAGGGGCGCGTAAATAAGCATTTCACTGTAAGGTCTACACCACACCTGTTGTATTCGGCGCATGTGGCTAATACAATTTGATTTGATTTGATAATGATGAATTATGATATATTGCTAAACTTCAGTATTCTCTTTTTCAAACAGTTCCTTGAACACGTTCACCTTTGTACCTTTTTAACGATCAAGTGTACGTCGTTAGGCCGCCAGATGTTCGGCCAGACAAAAATCACATGCTGGGTTTTGTTTGTGACCAAACAAACTCTGAACAGAGTAACAGAAGCTCAAAGATGTCTGGTCTGGATAAGTGTAGTCTGCATCCCCACCTGTAACAGGACCACCTGCTTTCAAAATGGCTGCCTTATATACAACAAATGGTGCTTTCTACTGTACCACAACTGGCCATCATAAGAAATATAAATACAGCAAATTTGATACCAACCCCGAGTGACACGACTGGGTTTGAAACCAGGTCTCCTGCATGCCATAAAAGCACATTCAACACATACTGATGGAACCCTGTACAAAAGCCGTCAATAATGCTCACACCTATCCATTTCTTTCATATTTGTGATGAGGCATCTATGACAGCCTAGGAGCTGTGCCCATAGGTTGATTTCCGATTGGGTGAAAGAGAGAGAGAGGGAAACGAGGAAGAGTATGGCATCATAGAAGAGGAGAGGGAGAGACTCACCAGCTGCTGTCCCTTCACACCCCAAGCTGCATGCTGGAGCACTGCATTCTGGACCTCCGGAGGATTCAACTCCCACACCTCCCTGAAACACAAGCACACACACAAAGGTACACAAAGACAGGCAGACAGACATGAACAAACCCCATCTGTTGTTGAACTAGAGGTGTCAAAGATGGGGTGTGTCATACATAATGCGGTATGTTCTTCAGCATGCATGTCAATACAAGACGCGAAGCATCAACCAGTCCATTCAGTCTCTTACCTTGTGTGGATGTTGTAAACAATGTACGATGCCGTATAGGAGTGTCTGTACACCTGAAATGAAAAGCATTGACAATTAACGTTACAATAAATAACAGACAACAATAAAGCATATATGATGCAAATGAATCATGTTAGAAACCACGTGTCGGGATTCCACAGTGTAATTATTTCCAAAAGGAATTGAAGACTGTGTTGGCCCGCACAGCTCAGGGAGCC
This sequence comes from Oncorhynchus tshawytscha, assembly GCF_018296145.1. NCBI lineage: Eukaryota > Metazoa > Chordata > Actinopteri > Salmoniformes > Salmonidae > Oncorhynchus > Oncorhynchus tshawytscha. Next base: position 8,926,837 of record NC_056442.1, read on the forward strand.
AACGCAAGTCTTCAGTTGTCAGGTAAGGTTAATCACGCAAACTTGGCTGCACACCACCGATACTGCATAATAACAATGCATTACACAACTAAACAACATTTGCATCAGTCCATTCTCTAGGGAATCCCATTCTGGTGCAATGTTTCCAAGCCTTTGGTTGCCATGCGATCCAGCCATTAAAAAAATAGGAAATCAATGAGAGATCCTTGGTTAGGGCCTAAATATTTAAAACGGAAAACCACAAAGGATGAAGAAAGAATGAAGAAAGAGAAAGAAGATAAAACTCAATGAGGTTAGTACACCTGCCGTTAACCCAGGTGGTACAATCCGTTTTCTGATCAGAGCCTATTTGCTGTTTGGTCTCCTTCCCGGTCAGACTATGGGTGAATCTCAATTGTAATTTCCTTGAATCCTTGAGTCCTCTCTCCTCAACTCGTTCTCAAAACGCATTGAAACAGAAGACCGGCGATTTCTTTCGGACCATCTCCTGCTATGCATTCTCAGAAGGAGGTGAGGAGAGAGGAGGCGAGGAATCAAGGAATTGCAATTGAAATTATGCTTAGGGTCATGGGAAACACTGATTCATTCTGTAGCTGTTTGGTTATTTATATCATTATTTGTTTGGCTGAAAGGTGATCCATATCTCATACTACTCTGGTGGAAGACAATTGTATTCAGTTGACATTTGGTGCACTAATAACGCCCTGTGACGTTGTACTGTATGTGTTGACATGTTTATCTCTCGTAACTGTTATTTCAAAGTGTAAGGGTGATCAACAAACAACAGTCATTTAACGACTATTCATATCCTACCTGTTTCACTTCGTAAGCAAATAGCACATATTTCATGTCTGGAGAGAGAGAATATTTGGCTACTTTGAAAGACACCTAGGACAAGGGAAAGACAGAAGTCACAAATAATACATCTCAAGGTGAATAATACATATTGTACATAGATCTAGGAAGTATCTTGTACATAGATCTAGGAAGTATCTTGTGCACACAGTACATTGGGAAAGTATTCAGACCCCTTGACCTTCTCCATGTTTTGTTACGATACAGCCTTATTCTTAATCTACACACAACACCCCATAAGCAAAAACAGTGTTTGTCAAGCTTGTTTTCTTAAGGTCGTTGTACAAGCTTGACACAGCTGTATTTGGGGAGTTTCTTCCATTTCTCTCTGCAGATCCTCTCAAGCTCTGTAAGGTTGGATCGGGAGCGTTGCTGTAAAGCTATTTTCAGGTCTCAGAGATGTTCGATCGGGTTCAAGTCCGGGCTCTGGCTGGGCCACTCAAAGACATTCAGAGACTTGTCTCGAAGCCACTCCTGTGTTGTCTTGGCTGTGTGCTTAAGGTCGTTGTCCTCTTGGAAGGTGAACCTTTGCCCCAGTCTGAGGTCCTGAGTGCTATGGAGCAGGTTTTCATCAAGGATCTCTCTGCACTTTGCTTCATTCATCTTTCCCTCAATCCTGACTAGTCTCCCTGTCCCTGCCACTGAAAAACATCCCCACAGCATGATGCTGCCACCACCATGATTCACCGTAGGGATGGTGCCAGTTTTCCTCCAGGCTTGGCATTCAGGCCAAATAGTTCAATCTTGTTTTCATCAGACCAGAGAATCTTGTTTCTCATGGTCTGAGAGTCATTTAGGTGCATTTTGGCAAACTCTAAGCGGGCTGTCACGCTGCTTTTACTGAGGAGTTTCTTCCGTCTGGCCACTCTACCATAAAGGCCTGATTGGTGGAGTGCAGAAGAGATGGTTTACCTTCTGGAAGGTTCTCCTATCTCCACAGAGGAACTCTGGAGATCTGTCAGAGTGGCCATCGGGTTCTTGGTCACCTCTCTGACCAAGGCCCATCTCCCGCTGATTGCTGTTCAGTTTGGCTGGGCAGCCAGCTCTAGGATGTTTCTTGCTGGTTCCAAACTTCTCCCATTTAAGAATGATGAGGCCACTGTGTTTTTGGGGACCTTCAATGCTGCAGACATTTTTCTGGTACCCTTCCCCAGATCTGTGCCTCGACACAATCCTGTCTCGGAGCTCTACGGACAATTCCTTCGACCCCGGTGGCTTGGATTTTTTTCTCTGACATGCACTGTCAACTGTGGCTCCTTATATAGACAGGTGTGTGCCTTTCCAAATCATGTCCAATCAATTAAATTTACCACAGGTGGACTCCAATCAAGTTGTAGAAAAATCTTGAGGATGTTCAATGGAAACAGGATGCAGCTAAGCTCAATTTCGAGTCTCAAAGAAAAGGGTCTGAATACTTCTGTAAATAAGGTATTTATTTTTTATTTTTTTATTAATAATCCATTTTAGAATAAGTCTAACTTAACAAAATCTGGAAAAAGGGAAGGGGTCTGAATACTTTCCGAATGCACTGTGAATCTAAGAAGTAATTCAGATGACGGTAAACCAATACACAGCCTGTATACTGTACTTGGCCCCTTAGGGCCACCGTACTATTACAATCACAGGCATATGACCATTCCACACAAAATTGTTGCTAGCATGTATAAACATTAAACAGGGATTAATGGTGCCCTGCCTTCCGCACAGTTAGATTATTAAATGGCAAATAGAAAGTCTGCCAGTGACAGTACAAAGCCGCTTAGCCTTATGCAACACAGAAAACATGACCTGTCAGATGTTTGTTTTTTTAAACGATTATTATTATGTATTTTTTTACGATTTTTTTTTTCTCAAACAATATTAACCATACATAAACAAACGACAATAAACAGACAGACACAAATTTCAACAAACATCAATGACATCACACCTGCTCAGACGCACGTTCCCACCTCAATGTCTCACAACCACCCCCCATCCTTCATCCCCTGGAACTTTCCAGTGCTTGTAACAGTCTATGCCATTTGTTTCTCTGTAGCCCACACCTTTTCAATATTTAAATTGATTCATCACAATGCTACAGGAGGCAAATAATGACAATGTGCTCAGCTTTGATGTTTGTATGCAATATGGTACTGTGTTATGAATGCTGATGAGTCAATATGGTAATGGTAATTAATGCTGATGGGTCAATATGGTACTGTGTTATGAATGGTGATGGGTCAACATAGTACTGTGTTGTGAATGCTGATGGATCAATATGGTACTGTGTTATGAATGCTGATGTGTCAATATGGTATTGTGTTATGAATGCTGATGGATCAATATGGTATTGGGTTATGAATGCTGATGTGTCAATATGGTATTGTGTTATGAATGCTGATGGATCAATATGGTATTGCATTATGAATGCTGATGTGTCAATATGGTATTGTGTTATGAATGCTGATGGATCAATATGGTATTGCGTTATGAATGCTGATGTGTCAATATGGTATTGTGTTATGAATGCTGATGGATCAATATGGTTCTGTGTTATGAATGCTGATAGAGAAATATGGTTCTGTGTTATGAATGCTGATGGATCAATATGGTATTGCGTTATGAATTCTGATGGATCAATACGGTATTGTGTTATGAATGCTGATAGATCAATATGGTATTGCGTTATGAATTCTGATGGATCAATACGGTATTGTGTTATGAATGCTGATAGATCAATATGGTATTGCGTTATGAATTCTGATGGATCAATACGGTATTGTGTTATGAATGCTGATGTGTCAATATGGTATTGTGTTATGAATTCTGATGGGTCAATATGGTATTGTGTTATGAATTCTGATGGGTCAATACGTTATTGTGTTTTGAATGCTGATGGATCAATAGAGTAGTGTGTTTTGAATGCTGATGGATCAATACGGTATTGTGTTATGAATGCTGATCGATCAATATGGTATTGTGTTATGAATGCTGATGGATCAATATGGTATTGTGTTATGAATGCTGATGGATCAATATGGTATTGTGTTATGAATGCTGATGGATAAATTTTGTATTGTGTTATGAATGCTAATGGATCAATATGGTTCTGTGTTATGAATGCTGATGGATCAATATGGTTCTGTGTTATGAATGCTGATGGGTCTATATGGCACTGTGATATGAATGCTGATGTGTCGATATGGTGTTGTGTTATGAATGTCAATTGAGATTAGGGAGGGGGGTCCATAGGTGGCAAGCTACTTACAAATGTGCTATTTCTCAGGATCATTTCTGTTTCATTTAAAGCAAAGTTGAACTTGATGACGTGGCCGTCTCGGTTCCTGTACAAAACCTCTGAATCTGTAAAATAATACAAGAAAAATGTTGTCAAATGTTCATTGATAACCATATTTTAGATAAGAAGAAGAAAAAAAGCATACACATTCTGATCCATGTCAGACCCCAAATAGAGAGAGGGAGAAGGAGATGGAGAGAGGGGGGAGTGGGTTCTCTTAGTCCCCCATCGCTAGACTGACTGGCACTTCATTTTCCAGCAGTTCCTTTCAAGAGTGCCTCTCCTCATTTCCACTGAGCAAAACCTTTTTGACCTGCAGTCAGCCAGCCAGCCAGCCACATTACCGCAATGGCTTCCTTTGATTTGGCATTACAAATCTCACTCTCTATCTTTAGGAATATGGCTCCCAATTCACTGTTGTTGCTCTGAGTAAAAATGTGGTCTTAAATGCAGCTACATAACTGGTATGATAAATCATGCAGAACGAGTGTAATACACATTAAATTATAGAACTGAATTCCTCAAATCAACACAAAGCAACAATAGAACATTTAATACAAATCTACAACGCCACCTGGCAATGCTCAAATGTGTTAAATGGCAAGGACATTGCGAGGTCTGGAACATTAGCTTACTGCTTGTAAATCCACCTTTGTGTTTTCACTCAAAACATCTCACAAAAACATGCCAAAGCATGAATTATTCTGGAGGGGCGGTTCCTAAAACGTGGAGGATGTACTGTACATGTCTAACTGATCCATTGGGAGGTTGATGGAGAGGAGTAGGAAGCTACATGCTTCACAGATCCAACACAATTGTAATATTTGAATGACACCTCAGCTTGTACTTTTGACATGATAATACTGGTAAACCATGATGATATTCCAGCAACTATGGTGGATGTGTAACCAGGCCAGCGCAGTACAGCTTGGCTCAGACTGGCTCAGTAGTGTGAAAAGGGTAGCCTACTACAGGGTTTCCTGAAGTCGGTCCAGGGGCCCTCCGTGGGTGTACGTTTTGGTTTTTGCCCTAGCTACCACACAGCTGAATCAAATAATCAAAGTTTCATGACGAGTTGGCTATTTGAATCAGCTGTGTTGTCATAGGGCAAAAAAACAAAACGTGTGCCCAGCAAGGGCCCCAGGGCCAGGTTTGAGAAACCCTGGCCTACTATAGACCATTTAGTCATACTTTGAGTTCAGGAGAACTAGGAATAACACAACCAACAAGCCCAGTTCGAAGATTGTAGCCTATGTGGTGAGTCACATTATCTAGCTGGAGCTCATGTGACTCTATAACCTTTAAATGGCCCGTTCGCTTAGCCACTGCAGTCTCTGCCTCAGTGACATCATTAGAAATATATTTTTACTCAGTTAATGAAAATCCCTCCTATGTCCACAAGGCTAGGCAATTATAATATTTAGATAGCCTTCCTCACATGACATTCAACCATTATCTGTGTAGACCATGATCAGGTAAAAGGTGTGTTCCCGTGTGGCTCAAATGATGGAGTAAGGCACTAGCAAGGTCAGAATTATGAGATAGATTCCTGCTGGGGCCACCCATGTGAAAATGTATGCACTTTGGATAAAAGCTCCTGCTAAAAATATGTCTTCCAATTTGAGATACTACGACGGTATTCATGATTAATAGAAATACTGTGTCAGTCACCAAAACTTGGACATGAGAATATATATGACTACAGAGTTGAGGAAGAATAATGCATTATTACAGAGACATGTCAGAGGTTATGGAATCACATATGTTGGTAGTCATGATCACGCTGGGCACGTGTATGGACAAGCTAATAGGGTATGACTGTGGTGATGAAGTTGATGCTATATTGAATCACTCATCATATCCCCCAGGGTATACCTACCACAGCTTCCAGTCTAATGTCTCTAATTATAGTATCATTTACACTTCATATTCTATGTTTATGGACGACCACTTCACATTCTATATGTTCGGACAACCACATTTGAACGGGGTAAACAGAGTGTACGTGATGTTCACATTTCCGAGGTTATAATTGGCATGAACACTGTATCCTCTTCCCTGATTAAAATGCAGGAAGACGTGTTCTGACTACTATGTTGTGTGAAAATGTAGGGTTTAGTTCTCATTTACATAAGTCACATATACAGTACATCTCACTGGCCAGAACAAACCGTTCTTTATCCTTCCCCAGACTGTAGAGAATCATATACACCGCGTACAATATATTCAGGAAATCGGGTTACACAAATGAATTGTATGAGATTGAAATCAATTGTTGGGATGCAGGTTGTTTGGAATTTAATGTAGTGTATGCACTAGAAAATAACAAGGGCCATACTACATATCATGATCAGCAAGAGTATGTTTACTACTACAACACTGCTTACAACATGTGAAATGAACACGACATGTGATACACAGTTAGTACTGATCATTTCAAACAAGGTGTTAAAAAAAAGTACAATTCAGTTAACGAGTTTGATGATGGTAATAGCCTAAACCTGAGCAGCTTCTCTACGGGGTTCTGTCTACTTAGAAACAGTCTGATAGTGTTGTAGCATAGCACGCTAGCAGCAGGCAGACAGGGAGCACTCACCAAGATAATCCCCCCAAAATGTAATGAGTTCCTAGCAGGAACTGTCTCTGAAACTGTGCCATGGCAGACCACTGACTTTCACCATTACATGACTGTCTGTCTTTCTTTATGTCTGTCTTCATACCACCTGTTAGCTTGGCTCTAATCTCACCAATATTTACCACTATAACGTAATGTCAGCTAACATGAGCGAGGTGGTGATGATGAAATCACTAGTCATGATTTTTCTCACAGTGTTTTATGGGGGGCTGGCAAAGTTTTATTGATGTGTCCTACAGAAGGAGAAACGTCAGCATGAGCGGACGAGGGGGCGGACGATATGGCTTGATCCATCACGGAAGGCGTTGTGAAAAACGACGGGAGGCCCATAAGAGTTAATGCAGTCCATCAGGTCAACACAGTGGGCGAGAAGGCATCACACTCCAATCCCCATAATGAGAATCAACAGGCGACTGAAAAAGTCATTTGTATTTGCTACCCTTGGATGGAAAAGCTCTCCGCAGGCTTCCAGGCCTCCATTTCATACACAGGCTGGAAGACAGCCCGCTCGCTGTGGCCAAGAAGATCGAAGAGGAACCACACTAGCTCAGGCTCAGGCAACAGAACAGACACCAGCGCTGCCACCCCAAATTATTCTCTCACACTATTATGAAACCTGCTAGGTTTTGGAGAAAGGGGTATTGTCCTGGATATGGGGCTGGGAGATTTGACCTGAGAGTATATCCCAGAGGGGCTCCCAGTGATGGCTTGAGATAGAGTCCACCCTGTTTTGGCAAACCGGCCAGAATTGAGGCATGACTGGGAGGCCATCTGTTTTACTGAAACTGGTCAGGAGGTGTTGCTCCCATGCCATACTAAACTCTCAGCTGTCATTATAGCTCACGATGAGATGGAAGCTTGCAGGAATACTCCCATGCTTGAGCTTCTGAGTGAAACAACGTTGAAAATGTATAACAACAAACTAAAATCTATGATTTAATCGTTTCTTTATGATTCTAGGATCACATTAAGAGAATGGAATCTCTGTCACCCTCATCCGACTAGCAGATAGACTGTAGCGTAATATCTTCAAAAAACTAGCCAATCTGTCCACACCCTTTCTCTTCTAATATAGTAGCCTCCTGGGCAGACCCTTTGTGGGATTGACGAGGGCTTAAAAAACCTTTTCATGTGAGACTCAATCCGATCGAGAGGATAGGGATCAGTCTAAAGGCTTCGTTACAACAGGAATGTTGGACGGTTATCCTGAAAGTACTTACCACTTATCCACCTGGCCTCAGGGTCGTGCACCAAGAACTCTGGCTTGAACAGGTCCAGCACAGTAAGTCTGGAGTTAGCCGCACCAGGAAGTTCCACTGCAAATAGGATAACAGTGTCAGGCCAGTTATCAAAATACGGATATTACAGCCTGATGAGGATAAAATCACACGGGAAAATAACTGATATTCATACACACATAACAGTTAATATTACCCTGATCATGAAACTGTTTTGAAAAACTCAGGGCGCTGGCTACATAACCTGACCTGGAAAAATTCTGATTCTTATATTCTGTTAGTTAGAATACAGGCCTACAGTAAATATGACCCTAAAAAATAAACCCCATGAGGTCTCTTGGTCCCCTGGTGGGTACAGTACCTGGTGTGAGAACAAAGACAGACATGGTGATGAGGGAGCAAACTGCCACTATGACCAGCAGGGAGATGGCTATTCCTTTGTAGTTCCTCGATTCAGGGCTTACTTGCACAAAGTCCTGGAAAAAACACATGAAGCAAACTGAGAACACTCTTCAACTAACAAATGTAATGATTACTATCAGACATAAACATGTTTGGTACTAGAGGTTCCGATGAAACATAGAGGCTCTTGTGGAACGGGGAAATACTGTGTTCCCTATGCACTTGTGAATTGTTAATAAAACAATATTGTAAGATTCTAATTCTAAATTGGAATTAAGTAGAGTCCACTTTTGGTGTCAGCAATGGGATCCAACCCCACCACTTCCTACAATATAATCCCTAATATAATTACAGTGCCAGGCAGTCACTGCAAGCTTATGGTTTAATAAAATGCGATCAGACTGCTATCAATGGACATGTCTTTGTCTCAAAGCAGTAGGCGTCCACCTTTTCAGGATGAACATTCTGAATATGCCAAAGTGAATAGGTGTGTGTCGAGTAAATATTTTGACTGACCAGAGCTGATGTGATTAGAGCTGAGAGGTGTACAGATGGGTGTTACAGTACACCACCTAGCCTTCCCTTCGCAGCACATAAGGGACGCAGGGAGGGCAGAGAGTGGTGGAAACACAAACTATCGATTGCTCTCAAGGAGCTATCTCCAGAGAGGATACTCCCCGAGACATTCAAATGGCCCTTTCATTTCTCCTCTAAAAACACTGAGTCATAGCCACTGAGTCATAGAGGGAGACCGTTTTAACCTGGCTTGATGCATCGATTTCTGGGTATGTCTATATTCTATACATAAATACATTATGTCCATTTAATCCAATGTTGGTAATTATATAGAATTACAGCTGTACATGGTTGGTTGAATTGATTTGGGTAAGAATGCAGAATTACTGTAAAAGCATACCGGATTAACGTGATTGGCTCACAGCCTGTAACCTTTGACCTGTTAACGTAACATGTATAACAACTATAAAACCAAACAGATTTTTGGTAAATGCGGTTCTAGGTGTTTTTTCATCCTTTGCTAGTTTGTCATGAGGTGGTTAAAACAATTCAGTAAAGAAAATAGTTGGGGACGGCAACATCTGGACAATCATGTTTCCTGCCTGTTACATGTTTCCTGCCTGTTACAACGACGCAAATAGACAAGCAAGGATGCAAAACAGACAGGCAGTCCAGCGCAAGGTAATCAACACCGTAAGTAACACCCGTAACGTGAGACACTGCTGGGCAGACAAACATACTAACGAGGTCATGTTGCAGGCAATTGTGGCGTTCCATTAATCTAATGATAACACTGAGAAGCATGAGTCATGGCTCTGTGAGTCCGAACCTGTTCGTCGAGCCTACTATGGAGAACCTTCTGTGCTTTCCCAAGAAACCAGTTAAGGAGAACATTGTGTTCACCGGAAGCAGAACCTTACTAGCCTGGATTTAAAGTGAATTCACAAAATGTAAATAGAACAATTTAGTTTGGATCCAGACTAGAACGTACAGCTGTAGAAAAAGCTGTGAGAAATCTACTGTACAAAAAAAAAAACACTTTGTACACATCATCCAGTAGAATAGTGATTTTTTTTGACAGACCATCTTCTCAAGGCACTGGGATTTACAGAGAGCAGGGAGGATTCCCCATGCAGTCACTGAGTCTCATTAACTTCCTGACTATGTGCCAGCCACTACAAACAAGTGCAATTAGGGCGAGTGAGGCCTTGCCAAGTCCTTACAGAACACATCTCCCCTCCACTCTGCTGTCAGACTCTTCTTGTTTGTGACCACAGGGCCACCTGTCACTGCCTGGCCCCTAATGACCCCTTTTATGACTCCCAATTCATAACAGATATTCATGTAAAGCTAGCTCTGGTCCAGGGTGTTAGTGGGACTTGCTAATGCTGAGCCTGTGAAGGAAAACACACTCACACCCAGGACTAGAGCTAATATGAATATAATATTTACAGATACGTGCCAAGAAAATAGATGGATTTGATTTCCCAAGGCCCCCAACTCAGCCTTAACTCAGTCTGACCTGTCATGAACATATTGAATCAAACAGGTAGGTGGAGTTACCCTTGGGCCCTATACAGTACATACCCATAACTCCCTACTGGGCAGCTTTCAGTGAATTTTGAATTATTTAGAGGTTAGTTGTACTGTTGTAGTGGTTTCATTATGAGATCTGTTGGCAGTACATTCAGCTAGCCAGCCTCACCATACATCAGAGCGGAGCTGTAGACAGGTATAGACTAGTAATGTCTCACTCTCTCCCTCTAGTTCACTGTATTCAGCCCATTGAAAATAGGACCATGATGTGAGTGCAAAATAAGCAGCCTATAGGGAAGTCAGAGACCTGGCAGTGTGGTGCAAGACAACAACCTCTCCCTCAATGTCAGCAAGACAAAGGAGTGGATCGTGAACTACAGGAAACGGAGGGGCGAGCATGCCCCTATTTACATCTACGGGGCTGTAATGGAGTGGGTCGACAGCTCCAAGTTCCTCAGTGTCCACATCACTGAGGAATTAACATGGTCCACACACACCAGTACAGTTGGGTAGAGGGCAAGTCAGTGCCTCTTTCCTCTCAGGATGCTGAAAAGATTTGCCATGGGTCCTCAGATCTTTCTAATGTTCTACAGCTTCACCATTAAGAGCATCTTGACTGGCTGCATCACCGATTGGTATGGCAACGGCAAGGAACCCGACTGCAAGGCGCTACAGAGGGTAGTGAGTACAGCCTAGTACATCACTAGGGCCGAGCTCCCTGTCACCCAGGACACATTTCAAAAGACTCCAGCCATCAAGCCGTAGACTGTTCTCTCTGTTACCGCATAGCAAGCGGTACCAGTGCACCAAATCTGTAACCAACAGGAGCCTGAACAGCTTCTACTTCCCAAGCCATAAGATGGCTACCCAGACTACCTGCATTGACCCTTGTTTTGCTCTCTTGCACTGACTCTATGCACACACCCTGGACTCTTCCCACACACTCACACATACTTACACGGACATCCCAACACACACATACACACACATAGCACACGCACGCATGCATACTGGCACCCCACAACCACAATCACACACACATTCACACACACCATACGCTGCTGCTACTGTCTATTATCTGCATTATCCTGTTGCCTAGTCACTTTACCCCTACCTAACTGTACATAGATACTAGTGGGGTTTTTTGTGTGTTTGTTTTTTTACAAAATCTAAGTCTTATTTTACATACGGTGAGCAATATGTTTGGAACATCGAATCACAATAAAATCACAGTATCGATTTGTAATATACAAAACGTCTCATATATCATACATATCACATAGCATAATCGGCCAACTAAGTATCGTGATCATATCGTATGGTGAGGTCCCTGGCAATTCCCAGCTCTAATAGCTACCTAAAGTCTCAGTACTGGTACTCCCACGCTACCTGTGCCTGTTACTGTTATTCATTATTCACAGTGTATTTATTCTTCGTGTCACTATGTACATTTTTCATGACATTTTGTATCATTATCTTAACTCTACATTGTTGGAAAAGGATCCCGCAAGCAAGCATTTCATTGTTAGACTTCACCGGTAGAAACATGTGACAAATAACATGTTTTTTTGATTTGAGAATAGACTACTACACTATGACCTCCAGTCATTAGGGGCATTCTCCTTTGGTTGTGTCGGGACAACCTTCAGAGTTCAAATATGCATCTAGGCCACACACTTATGAGGACAGTTCTATCAATGTCAGAGTATTAAGGGAAAGGTTGAGCATGTCACACACATCACACACACACAGAGGGCCAGATTTGTATAATGCTCCTAATCCAGGGAAGATATATAATAAATCATGTTCTTTCCTACTGAGACTACATGTCTGTCAATAGGATTTCCGCTGTACTCACCAGCTGCCTGAGCAGTCACTGCAGAGCACTGGGCTTTAAAAGTCCCAGAGTATTTGTTAAACACACATCGGAGCTATCCTTCTACTTATCAAAGACAGATAAAGCCCAAGCAGGGTTCTGGCCAAATTCTCCTGAAACCGCCTAAAACTGTGTTTGAAAACGGGAATCATTAATGAAAACCAGAGAATAAGGCCGGTATGAACTGCAGTCCATTGGTTTTACATAACATTAAACAATCTAGATTAAACAGCAGGGGCTGGCTGAGGAACTCTACTCCTTCTCAATGTGTTCGGCTAATGAAAGGATTTGTACAACAAACATACAATGATTGTCAGTTGTGTAAGAGATCTCAGAGATTCCCTGACATCGAATCACCATTTGGGGAGCGTTTTTCAGCATGCCTACATTTGTATACAAACCTGACCATAGTTATTTCCAAAATGTGCAATGGGCTAAATTATTTCCTTTGTCCCTGTATATGAAGTTTATCATCTTCATGGATCCCAGAGAGCTGGAGTTACCACATGGCAGGGTTGGTCGGACACACACACACACACACACACACACACACACACACACGCACACACGCGCTCGCACGCGCACACACACACACACACACATATATTAAGAAATCTCCCTCTACTCAATAGCACTTCCTACTCAGACAACTACAATAGCAGTTAGAGCTTTGGGCCTAGAGCTGGGCGATATGGACAAAAATCCGTATTGCAATAAATAATAATTTTTAATTTGTGTGGTAATGATAAATAGGTTACATGTATAACATTATTACGCAGCATCCTTTAAACTAATACTACTAGTTTGATGGTTGTAGCCTTTCATTGTCCCATTAACGATCACCCATATTAGCAATCACATTTCATTTCAAACTTCATATTTCTCTGGTATAGGCTACTAATCAAAATGAATGATATCAGTATGGGCTGTGTCGATCATTTTCGGGTTTATCATCCCAGCTCTAGTTCAGCCAGTAACCAAAAGGTCGCTGGGTTCAAATCCCAGAGAAGACAAGGTAAAAGATATGCTGATGTGTCCTTGAACAAGGCACTTAACCCTAATTGCCCCAGGGTCGTCGTTGATAACCGCAGACCCTGGCCGCGTGTACCCAACTCTCCAAGGGTGTCTCAGAGGGAGTTAGCCAGGGAGGATATGCAAAAAAATGGATTTTCTATTCACACATGCGTATAATGCACACTTGTACATGTGTGAAATAGGACAAATATAAGCACCCACCAAATTATTACTATTATTAGTTATTAATAGGAATCACTTTCAAGTAATAAGATCTCACCTTGAAATAAGTGAATTGCCTAGGAGAATGATCAGTGTGTCTTGGTCTTGAATCCATGAGATGTACATATCTAATGTGAATATCAACTAAACTTATGTTAGATTGAAGCTACACATAACTGAATGGGGGTTTACTAACTGAGGTTGACACATCTGTAATGAGACTAAGTATATGTGGCTCCTATGCATGCATAATCTACTTCTCTGGGAGTTGGCTTAACAGCGTTCATATTGGTTTGAGCATGTGCTGAACTCGAATGTTCAGGAAATTGTTATTGCTGTAAGTTGTGATAACATAAGGCCACTTCAGAAAACTACGAAACAGTTCATCTTAGCAGTTAAGGTGTAGTAGCCAGGGTCGTGACGGGAAAGATGTCAATACAATACGCATCATTGGGAGTCAATGAATAAAACTACCACGAATGGTAGGCTAAATCTTAATTTAAAAAAGAGTGGATTAAAAAGAGAGTGCCTATCCGAAGAGATAAATACATCTCACGTCTTTTCCGGCTAACCGAATCCCTTGCATTATGACATCGGTTCTGTTTTGCATGATAACCGATCTGTTGCATCCATCACGCAGTTGACACCGACTCAACTGAAAATAAGCACTTCATCTCTACACAACTACAACGCCTCAATCAAAACCAGTATTAGCGTGTACCATCCTACCTCTTCTCCTTCCTTTGAAGCTGTCATTGTGGGATCTTGATTTTCCCGACGTCCTCGGTCAGATGGACTCGATAATGTGTGCAATGTATGCAGAGACCTTTCGGAGTAGCTGATATATCTACGTATCAACCCAGAGAATGGCGAGGGGCTTGACGCACAACACAATCCAGAAATACTAACCCAAGTCAAGCAGGGGGCATCACGATTTCAAGAAATCTACCGTAGATCGCGTTTCAAAAAAGCATATATGGAGAAAAGGTCAAACGCACAGTGAATCAAATATCCCCTCTCTCTTTCAAGCAGAAGAAAGCACTCAATATCCCGTGAAAGAAAGTGTGTGATGTGTGTTGCTGACGCTGTAAACATCCACGACCACGAGTAGAAATATCCCCCCCTCACTACAATAAAAGAGACACACACTCGGCAAAGGGGGCGGGAAAATAATACACTTCGTGTTCATGACAAGAGTTTTCAGAGTACTGGATAAAATTAGACTGGCAAGGGGTTCTGTCAATAGTGTGATGTGTCTTTTCTTTGTATCATAATCCAGTTTAGTGTGAGTGTTAGATTGAATAAATGAATCTCTCACTTTGAAGGATACAGCGCTCAATGTGAGCTGTCCATGGTGCTGAAGTTCCAAACTACAGTACGGCATTGTGCTTTGAAAGAATGGACACTTGTTCACTGAAACAAAATATATCTAACAAACCAGAAATATTACAAGGAGTATTCGATATCACCTACATGGACATTGAGTAAATAATCTTGACAGCCTTAAACTAGCGGCCTATAGTGCCTTTCATGCAGAGGCTTCATGCCCATATGGGGCACGTGGCCCCTCAGATTATTTCTGTCAAAAAAACTATAATATTGTACCTTTTTTTTTTACATTGTTTCTCTGTAGTACTACTAGTTCCTAGCAATTTTATGAAGTTGGCTTTAGTTAGCCCAGGTAGGCTCCCAATCTCCCAACCTCATAACTAGGTACAGTACCAAGAAGCCATTTCAGGCTCTCAATCAAGTTAGAGTAGCTAGCTTGTCTAACTAACTATCTTAGGCGGAATTCCTGCTAGCAAGGTCGGTAGACTTTAGAAAAGCAAGCAATTACTAAATGTACTAAATAAGACTCACATTCCTGTCAATTTTTTACCCAGATATTATATTTTGGACATATAATTAAGCATAATGATTATGGCTCTAGATTAAAGTAAGAAGCTGTTTCAACTCTCCAGCCTGAGTTAATGATGCAGATTGCAGGGTTCCTTTATCTGCTGCACTGCCAAGCAATCATGATCCACATAGCAGCTCTCAGAATAGCCATCCATCCCCAGTCCCGTTGAATGACTCTGTGAGTCATACGCGCGCCGCATATTCTTCACAACATCATTATTCTTCCAAATGAGCACCATGTCCTGCAATATTCTATTTGTGATTTACAAATTGGTACAAATTCCTTGTTGCTCACAAACACAGAGCTGATTTGTCATTGAGTTAGTGTTGAAGGTGTGTGTGGGGTGTGTGGAATGGTGTGGGTGTGTACCAGAGAGAGAGAGAGAGAGACAGAAATACAGTACCTTCAGAAAGTATTCAGACCCATTGACTTTCTCCTCATTTTGTTACGTTACAGCCTTATTCTAAAATAGATTAAATAATCAGCAATCCACACAATATCCCATAATGACAACATAAAAAAATATTTGTATCAATTTAGCAACCTGTTTGGAAAGGCACACACCTGTCTATATAAGGTCCCACAGTTGACAGTGCATGTCAGAGCAAAATCCAAGCCTTGAGGTCGAAGAAATTGTACGTAGAGCTCCGAGACAGGATTGTGTCGAGGTGGGGAGTTTGGGGATCTTGGTCAGGGAGGTGACCAAGAACCCGATGGCTACTCTGACAGAGCTTTAGAGTTCCTCTGTGGAGATGGGAGAACCTTCCAGAAGGAAAACCATCTTTGCAGCACCCCACCAATAAGGCCTTTATGGTAGAGTGGCCAGACGGAAGCCACTCCACAGTAAAATGCACATAACAGCCCACATGGTGTTTGCCAAAAGGTGCCTAACATCTCTCAGACCATGAGAAACAAGATTTTCTGGTCTGATGAAACCAAGAAATATCTCTTTGGCCTGAATGCCAAGTGTCACATCTACAGGAAACCTGGCACCATCCATGCGGTGAAGAATGGTGGTGGAAGCATCATGCCGTGGGGATATTTTTCAGCAACAGGAATTGGGAGACTAGTCAGGATCGAGGGAAAGATGAACGGAGAAAAGTACAGAGAGATCCTTGATGAAAACCTGCTCCAGACCGCTCAAGACCTCAGACTGGGGCAAAGGTTTACCTTCCAACAAGACAACAACCCTAAGCACACAGCCAAGACAACACAGGAGTGGCTTCGAGACAAGTCTCTGAATGTCCTTGAGTGGCCCAGCCAGAGCCCGGACTTGAACCCGATCTAACATCTCTGGAGAGACCTGAAAATAGCTGTGCAGCAATGCTCCCCATCCAACCTGACAGAGCTTGAGAGGAACTGCAGAGAAGAATGGCAGAAACTCCCCAAATACAGGTGTGCCAAGCTTGTAGCATCATACCCAAGAAGACTTGAGGCTGTAGTCGCTGTCAAAGGTGCTTCAACAAATTACTGAGTAAAGGGTCTGAAAAATTACAGTTGAAGTCAGAGGTTTTACATACACCTTAACCAAATACATCTAAATTCAGTTAATCACAATTCCTGACATTTAATCCAAGTAAAACTTCCCTGTCTTAGGTCAGTTAGGATCACCACTTTATTTTAAGAATGTGAAATGACAAAATAATAGTAGAGAGAATGATTTATTTAAGCTTTTATTTCTTTCATCACATTCCCAGTGGGTCAGATGTTTACGTACACTCAATTAGCATTTGGTAGCATTGCCTTTAAATTGTTTAACTTGGGTCAAACGTTTTGGGTAGCCTTCCACAAGCTTCCCACAGTAAATTGGGTGCATTTTGGCCAATTCCTCCTGACAGAGTCAGGTTTGTAGGACTCCTTGCCCACACACGCTTTTTCAGTTCTGCCCACACATTTTCTATAGGATTGAGGTCAGGGCTCTGTTATGGCCACTCCAATACCTTGACTTTGTGTCCTTAAGCCATTTTGCCACAACTTTGGAATTATGCTTGGGGTCATTGTCCATTTGGAAGACCCATTTGTGACCAACCTTTAACTTCCTGACTGATGTCTTGAGATGTTGCTTCAATATATCCACATCATTTTCCTACCTCATGACACCATCTATTTTGTGAAGTGCACCAGTCCCTTCTGCAGCAAAGCACCCCCTCAACATGATGCTGTCACCCCCGTGCTTCACGGTTGGGATGGTGTTCTTTGGCTTGCAAGCCTTCCCCTTTTTCCTCAAAACATAACAATGATCATTATGTCCAAACAGTTCTATTTTTGTCTCAGCTGACATTTCTCCAAAAACTACGCTCTTTGTCCCCATGTGCAGTTGCAAACCGTAGTCTGGCTTTTTTATTTTTATTTATGGCGGTTCTGGAGCAGTGGCTTCTTTCTTGCTGAGCGATCTTCACAAGGTCCTTTGCTGTTGTTCTGGGATAGATTTGCACTTTTCGAACCAAAGTACGTTCAACTCCAGGAGACGGAATGTGTCTCCTTCCTGAGCGGTATGACAGCTGCTTGGTCCCATGGTGTTGATACTTGCCTACTATTGTTTGTACAGATGAACATGGTACCTTCAGGCGTTTGGAAATTGCTCCCAAGGATGAACCAGACTTGTGGAGGTCTACAATGTTATTTCTGAGGTCTTGGCTGATTTCTTTTGATTTTCCCATGATGTCAAGCAAAGATGCACTTTGAAGGTAGGCCTTGAAATACATCCACAAGTACACCTCCAATAGACTCAAATTAAGACAATTAGCCTATCAGAAGCTTCTAAAGCCATGACATCATTTTCGGAAACTTTCCTAGCTGTTTAAAGGCACTGTCAACTTAGTGTATGTAAATTTCTGACCCACAATAATTGTGATACAGTGAATTATAAGTGAAATGATCTGTCTGTAAACAATTGTAGGAAAAATTACTTGTGTCATGCACAAAGTAGATGTCCTAACCGACTTGCCAAAACTATAATTTGTTAACAAGAAATTTGTGGAATGGTTGAAAAATGAGTTTTAATGACTCCAACCTAAGTGTATGTAAACCTCCGACTTCAACTGTATGTAAATGTGATATTTAGCAAAACATTCTAAAAACCTGTTTTTGCTTTGTCATTACGGGGTATTGTGTGTAGATTGATGAGGGGGAAAAAAACATTTAAACAATTTGAGAATACGGCTGTAACATAAAAGAATTTGCAAAAAGTCAAGGGGTCTGAATACTTTTCGTAGGCACTTTAGAAGTGATTGAGAGAGAGAGAAATAGAAAAGATTGAGAGAGAGATAGATAGAAGAGATTGAGAGAGGGACAGGGACAGAGCCAATACTACTATGACAAGACATCTCAAGGCACCACTATATGGAAAGTGATCCAACCCGCCAAATCTGCGTTAAAGAACTCTAACTTACAAATACGACCAATCAAAATATCAGAATAGCAGCCAGGTTACATCAGTGATAGAACAGCAGCAGGTGTGACTGAGATTGACCTTTACATATTATTCAAGCCAGCTCCCGAGCTCCTCTCTAAAAAATCAAAGGAGAAAGGAAAGGTAATCAACAGCCCGGGGATATTTTTCTTTAATTGGCTTTTTTTGGATTTGGGAGATGCTGTATAAGTGACATTTTTGTTTTATTATTTAACTTTCATTTATTCCGGGAAGCCCATTTGAGACCAGGGTCTCATTCTCAATGTTGTCTTGAGAGCAAACAATTCCCAAATCACATGATAACTCAATAAAACATCAAAAAAGGAACTACAAAATACAGCAGTTACGGATACACTACGTTTCAACAACACAAATACTTTATTACAATCAAGCAAAAACACTCGCGGACCTCAGTGAATCCATTCCTCCCTTGTGCCCTATTGGCACCAGTGATTCAAGACGTAATGAGGTTCGTAAATTCTTCCAAACAAGGGATGTACTAAAGCTAAAGGCTGATTTAACTAGGCTGGTAGAGACACCAGGAACCTCAAGAGTTAACCAACCTCGTGAGCGGATTTGGTGCCTCCTATTTGTCTACTTCAACAGAGAAGTGAGATATGTTGGACGCTGGTGCAGCAGAGCTTTGCAAAAAAAAAAAAAACGGGAATTTATAGAAGTCCAGCCGACTTTCTGATAAAGCCGACTTTCTGATAAAGGATGCGGTGATGAGTATTAAAACCTGTCGCCTGTGATAAAGGGAAGCGCGCTATGGTACACAGTATCCAAGGGTTTTAGAGTAGTGGCTGCTGCGTTCTGATAAATGGTGTCACCACAATCAAGAGCAGGCAGGAAGGTTTCCTGTACAATCTGCTGCCTGCTGTTTAGGAAGAGGCATGATCTATTTCTATAAAAGAACCCTACTTTAGCTTCAGCTTCTTAATTAGTTAATCTGTGTGTTTTTTAAATGTCCATTTCTTTTGCCAATTCAAACGCCCAGTTATTTTATAGGCGGGAACCTTCTCGATGAGAGAACCATCCAATCCATAAATGTGTAAATTATCTCAAATATTTCTATGAGAATTAGAAAACAACGTAAATGTAGTTTTTCCTGCATTAAGTATACATTTTAAATCAACAAGGTCTTTCGGCAAGTCAACAAAATCAGATTAAAGATCTAACATAGCCTTGTTAGCAGTAGGGGCAATCGTGTACATAACATGTTACAGGTTTTTGCAGATAGACCAATATTGTTTAAATAAATAGTAAAGAGGACATGTCCCAAAATAGACCCCAGCGGGACACCTTTAGTAAAATCGAGGTAACTTGACTTATAGCTCCCTGGTCGAGGCCCATTTCAGACAACCTCTGCTTGAGCAGGGGATGTTCGACAGTATCAAAGGCCTTGGATAGGTCTATAAATATGGCAGTGTAACACATCATTTAAGACAAGCTTAGCTGCTGAAACGGTGCTATGTCCAGGTTTATAACCAGATGGGTGCACATTAAGAACATCATTTGGAATGAGCAGGAGAAGAGAGAGAGAAATCAAAACCACTCACCCATTAAATATTTAAACAGAGAAATCAGAGACTGTGTGTGTGTGTGTGTGTGTGTGTATTCGTGTGTATTCATGTGTATTCGTGTGTGTATTCGTGTGTGCATTCGCGTGTGTGCATGCGTGCGTGTTTAAATCCTCTTCGCTCGGACTCAAGGAGAGGTGTTACCTCCACTAGAGTGCTGAAGTTCAGTCATATCCTCTAGACTGGACAGAGTCCACGTTGTGTTGTTCTATTCTAAATGAACATGTATAGTGAGCCTTTTTCCCTTCTCTCCTTACTCATGCCCTGACTAATTGAGGCAATTTACATGGCGAACATCCGAAGAACACAATGCAAAACAATCCCGTATGACTATCTTGCTGTGGCAATTTGAAACACCGTAATCATCATAGCTCAATTTGAATTGACCTTGATGTGTCGGCTACACCATTTATAGATAGTGGATGAATAGGGTTTGTCTATAGCTCCAGGTGGTTTTCTAAGTGTGATATCCTGGTATTTTTAGCCTGATGTGCTCTCCCAGCGGGGGAGAGGCTGAGGTAGGGCAGGAGTCTTGTCTGTCTATTAGGATTGTAGGTCATTGGAAACGACTCAAACGAGAGCTTGCAAGATGCAACTCTATTTCCTAAGAGGTGTCGTCACTTAGTCTCTACTTCTTTTTTTTTTTGCCAAGAATCTTCACACTGATCTTTGGTTGGGCAATGTCAAAGACATATTATCGTTGTGGAGAGACAAACCGCCTATAATCTTCATTTTCATTCCTCTCTTGTGCAAGGAAAAGACACATGCTTCATGTATTACTCACGGCCCAGAGCTCCGCTGATGTCAGTAATCAAATATTCTTATCTGAAATACTCTCAAACGGCCGACCTCCAGGGACGTGTTCCAAATAACACCCTATTCCCTATGTAGTGTGCTACTTTTGACTAGGCCGGCATAGGGTTCTGGTCAAAAGTAGTGCACTATATTAGGATTCGGGCACCATTTGGGATGCAGACCAGGAGTTCCTAACCGCCAGGGCCCAAATGAGAGCCTGCAAGACCGTGTTCCGGAAGACAATGCACAGACAATATTATCCCGCAGGAGGCTGTCGATCTCTCAATCTCAATTACGGCTGCAGATTATAGTCTCATAACTCAATCATGCATTAAACAGACTAGGCCCTACGCATTGGACTACTTCGCCACTCTGAGGCACGGGGTCAAGAGTGCATCAACTACATTTACTTACTACATTACATTACTACATCTACATTTACGCCTACAGTAGCGATGAAAACAGCAAAGCACACAGACAACAGGACTGCAGAACAACATGAACTCTGAAACAGGTTACGTTGCCTCCTATCCAGAGGTAGACACTAGAGAGGAGGAAAAATACAAGAGTCCTCATCAAGTCGTCTGTTATTATGGCAATAGACTGACCTAGCCAAAGAGCATTTCCTCTGAATACTTAAACAGGCAGTGGACATGTACTGGAAGACAATGAGCATGGTTGAGTCGGGATGTGCTGCCCACAGGCTAGCCTAGGCCTTTGAAAACCCCAAATACGCCAGTGTAGAGAGTCTGCGCTCAACAACAAACTGAACACACAGTACCTCAGTTACCCTGGGTGCATCCCAATAATATCTCCTTTCTCCTGAAGTGTGCACTCGTTCACTACTTTCCAAAATTCGAAAATCATAGAATGAGGTGGAGGCACGGGCTAGTGGGAGTTTCCACCCTATTTCTGATGCCAGCCATTTCCCATTCAAACCAGTGAAGGGAAGTGAAGTGCACACTTCGGGAGGGAGGAGAGATAATTGGGACATAGCCCCATTGCCTCACATAAGCACTATAGTCAGTGAACCAGCTCAGAAGGAGATTGTCGGAGCGCCAGCTACACCGACTATATCCCTGACTTTATCTACTGTGTGCGGTTAATGAGGAGGTGTAGTGGCATACAGATAGTGACACTGAAAATCACAGAGAGACAGATAGAAATATGAGGACGTTTCAACAACTCTAACCTACTCCTGTTGGCACTAATAATGCACAGGTCAATTGTTTTTGTTGACCCGCACTGCCCTGACCATTTGAACAAATAGCCCACCTCCCACCAAACACGAGTACAGCACAGCTAACATTTAAATCAGTATGCAGACCATTAAAAAGGTTCACTTTGATGTGGTGATGGTCTGCTGTGATTAGAGAAATCGAATGAAACGAGAAAGAATGGAAGACGATAAACATGCCACTAGGATTCATCTTCGCCCAGAGCCAGTTGACATAAGGATGCATTATAACAGGGAACTGAATTAACATCAAAATAAACGCCCAAAGCAGCTAGAGTACACAACTGGCAAAAGCAAAAGCACAACTATCAACAGCATAGTGATAATCGCTTCAAACCTTACATTTACATCGCAGTCATTTAGCAGACACTCTTATCCAGAGCGACTTACAGTAGGGAGTGCATGCATTTCCATACTTCTTTTCCATACTGGTCCCCTATGGGACATTGAGGTCTACATAGAATATAAAAATATGTTGCCGTTCAACAGCTGTCTATGTATGTCAGTGCAGGGAGACAATTATCTCTGGGATAGAACAAGTACAGCACTGACACACTTCAGATCCCTCAGGGTCTGTGTCTACGTTTCACATGGCCCTCTCTCTCCCAGGGATCCGTTCTAGCCACCGGGCCTGTGTCTATGTTTCTCATGGCCCTCTCTCTCCCAGGGATCCATACCAGCCACCGGGTCTGTGTCTATGTTTCTCATGGCCCTCTCTCTTCCAGGGATTTGTTCCAGCCACCGGGCCTGTGTCTATGTTTCTCATGGCCCTCTCTCTTCCAGGGATCCGTTCCAGCCACCGGGCCTGTGTCTATGTTTCTCATGGCCCTCTCTCTTCCAGGGATCCGTTCCAGCCACCGGGCCTGTGTCTATGTTTCTCATGGCCCTCTCTCTTCCAGGGATCCGTTCCAGCCACCGGGCCTGTGTCTATGTTTCTCATGGCCCTCTCTCTTCCAGGGATTCGTTCCAGCCACCGGGCCTGTGTCTATGTTTCTCATGGCCCTCTCTCTTCCAGGGATTCGTTCCAGCCACCGGGCCTGTGTCTATGTTTCTCATGGCCCTCTCTCTTCCAGGGATTTGTTCCAGCCACAGGGCCTGTGTCTATGTTTCTCATGGCCCTCTCTCATCCAGGGATTCGTTCCAGCCACCGGGCCTGTGTCTATGTTTCTCATGGCCCTCTCTCTTCCAGGGATCCGTTCCAGCCAGGCACTGGATTCTTACTCTTCACATCCCTTTCCCCTGTCTACAACTTCCTCTGTCCTGCTCTTAATCCAGCATTCCTCCAAGGACTACAGCCTGTCTGGTAGAAAACCAGAGGCTGTTTTCTCAAAATCAACCACTCTCTAAACTCCCTTCTGACATACTGGGGAAGAGGGGATGGGAGATGGGGTAAGTAGGGTGTTGAGATCTGCCAAAACACACTTCACCTCTGTAATGTCCTCCTCGGTCGGCTTTGCGTTAATCGAAATATTTCCCCCATTCAAATCATCCTGTCAGAGCATTTCTTTTCTTAGATCCCGTGACTCAGGACAGGACCGGATATATGCTGATTTCCTCTCCCCTGTCCGGTGTAGATTCACTTTTAGCACTGAGCTGTTTCGCCTTAACGGTTGAGTAATTTGTCCAGAGGTTAACACAGCCAGTAATGCAGTGTAATTTGTTCCAGTGTGTTTCCAAACATTGCATCAGCGCCACTAATCTAGCCTGCAGATGTCACAGGGAGGGGCCCTGGCCTGGCCTCTTAATTTTTTATTTACATACCCAGAAATAATCCAGTACCTCAATATATATTATGACAAGACAACCAACCATCAAATCTCAAAGTAAAATAGATTATAATTCCATTGTGTTCTTCCACATCAAATTATTGAAAATGTCCACATCAGAATGCCCTGGTCTGGACACTGATCCTCCTCTCCACCCCTCCCTCCCCTTTCACAGTAAAACAAACGAGAACAAGAATGGCTAATAGCAGCATTTCAAAAGATGAGGCTGATGGGGAAGGCCTTTGCCCCCACTGACCCCGCCCTTGTTCAAGCTCCAGAAATAGCCCCTCCCCCCTTCTCTGTCTGCTCCTGGAGTGACATCACGGAACATGGAGGGCTCTACTTGTTTGGGCAAAGCTTTACTAATGAGGAATACACAGCAAAGGCAGCCAGGCAACATTGTATGTCCTATAGTGATGCTCTGGGGCTGGTTGCACCAGGTGGGCTTACACCTGTTCCTGTTTATATTGACCTGACAGAATGGGGGAACAGAGTGGGGAAGCTATGGGCAACTACTAAACATATAATGTCCCCAATATTCACATAACACTTATTCCTATACTGTAAACTGCAATGCTATGGATGGAACAAAATAGGGATTACTGATTCATTGACATAACACCAACAAATCGATTTCAAGATTTACTCGATTTCAAGATTTACTCGATTTCAAGTTTACAATTAAAGGAATCATCTTCTGTTTGCCCACAGTTTCATAACTCCCTTTAATTTCTCTCTTGGAACACAGACATCCTGAAGACCCAAACCCTTTGTGAAGCTTACAGTAGGTAACCTTGTACATTAATTAAATCCAGCTGAATTTTAATAGACGTTATGAGTCAGGGCAACATCTACTGACAATTACAAAAACACAAACAAACAGGAAGTACAGGTCAATCTAAGGTGAAGATTTACATAATCCTACATATAGTCTATTACAGCCAATGTTTGCACAGAGTTCTAGGTTTATTCCTGCCAGAAAATTGGTACTTTTAATGAAGTTTAAGGTTGATATAACAGTCTGGTACTCCAGTCTATCCGCACACTATCCACAGAGAATTCTTCTTGTTCCAGAACATCTTGTAGAACTGATGGATACATCCTACTGTCATAACTCAGTGGAAAAACTGTATAACAACTCACAAAGATGTCCATTTATCCAACAAGAGCACCTAGCTGAGGGCTTTACATTTTCTCACAGATTGCTGTGAAATTGTCAATTTCTTACATCAGCCTTTGATGTTCTCCACAGTATGTGTGAGCTCCACAGAACGTTTCATATTTTTGTTTACCCTAAAGGGTACTCTTAACCTTGTATCCCATCAGTCCTCTGTCCCTGGCCTGTACACTGTGAAATGACATAATTATAATCCTCAATGTTGGGTTACATTAATTTACTTCAGCCATAAAGATGTAGTTCACGTTGATGGCAGTATAAATAAGATAGCGCTACCCTCTAGTGGCCAAGCATGAGATGTGCATGTATGACACTCATACAGCAAGGATGACTTCAATATAATGCATTACCACTATGCGACAGTATTACCTGCCTTAGTTCTCTTTCTCTCTATGTTTTCACTCTGTCTGATCGAAACGACATGGTCTGTGGATCTACAGTGTGTCGACTGGTGGGGGTGTGAAGCACGCTATGATACTCAGATACTTAACGGGCTCCCAAGTGGCGCAGCGGTCTAAGGCACTGCAAGAGATGTCACTACAGTCCCTGGTTTGAATCCAGGCTGTATCACATCTGTATCACATCTGGCCATGATTGGTCCAGCGTCGTCTGGGTTTGTTTGGGGTAGGCCGCCATTGTAAATAAGAATTTGTTCTTTACTGACTTGCCTAGTTCAAATAAAATATGATCTTTTTGTAAAGACAAGAGACACTGACAGCTTTTGTTGAGCTTCTGGCAGTCTTTTGATCCTGCTTTGTGCTTATTCCCAATGCATATACACTGAGTGTAAAAAACATTAGGAACACCTGCTCTTTCCATGGCGTAGATGACCAGTTGAGTCCAGGTGACAGCTATGATCCCTTATTGATGTCACCTGTTAAATCCTCTTCAATCAATGTAGATGAAGGGGAGGAGACAGGTTAAAGAAGGATTTTTAAGCCTTGAGGTAATCGAGACATGGATTGTGTATGTGTGCCATTCAGAGGGTGAATGGGCAAGGCACAATATTGAAGTGCCTTTGAACAGGATATGGTAGTAGGTGCCCAGCGCACCGCTTTGTGTCAAGAACTGCAACGCTGCTGTGTTTTTCACTCTCGTCAG
Source organism: Oncorhynchus tshawytscha (assembly GCF_018296145.1). Classification (NCBI taxonomy): domain Eukaryota; kingdom Metazoa; phylum Chordata; class Actinopteri; order Salmoniformes; family Salmonidae; genus Oncorhynchus; species Oncorhynchus tshawytscha. The sequence goes on from NC_056442.1 coordinate 8,953,379, forward strand.
TTTGCTGTGAGTCTCATGAGTGGTCCACCACCCAAAGGAGATCCAGCCAACTTGACACAACTGTAAGAAGTATTGGAGTCAACATGGGCAAGCATCCCTTCGACACCTTGTAGAGTCCATGCCCCCAATGAATTTAGGCTGTTCTGAGGGCTAAAGGGGATGCAACTCAATGTTCCTAATGTTTTGTACACTCAGTGTACACACTGGGTAGATGAAACAAACTTGTGAGCAGGGTGTTAATCTGTGAACTTGAAATCATGTTAAAAGTAATATTCAAATTACATAATTTCTCATAATTTTGAGAAATGCCTTTGTTACCGAAGTGTCAACACTAAAACAAACACAAATTAGTTGCTGACAATCTTGCAGTAGTCAAGCCGCAATAATACAATTATTTGGTCACATCTACCCTCCAAAACCTGCTGTAGTCCACATTAGCATTTCTGGAGCAGAATTCTGAACAAGAATTCACACTATAAATCATGCATTTAAATGAGGGGATTAAAACCTGCCTGTCACACTCAGAGACAGCTTCACTGCATAGAGTTAAACACTTCCTTGGGCAAATCCTAATACCACAGCTCTTTTGAGGATCATAGCTTTCCTTCTAGTTTTATTTGTCACATGCACAAGTACAGTGAAATGTTTAACTTGAAAACTCTACCCCACAGTGTAGCATTCAATATAACAAATAATATATATTATATACTATATATTATATATATATTATTTGTTAAATGATCCTGTGTGTAGTGTAGTGGCTATGATATGAAGGTTTGATTTGGAAAGGTTTTTACGCCTGGTCACAAACAGCTCACAAGCGTCCACAAGTCCACAAGCGAAGGGAAGAGGTGAGAGGAGGAAGGCGCGTAGATGCGAGAAGGAATTATCCAACGATTAAAGGGGTAGAGCTTTCAAGTTAAACATTTCACTGTACTTGAATATAATATATATAATGAATACACAAGAGAAGTAAGAGAGGAAGCTATATGCGGGGTCAGTGCCAGTACCAAATGTACAATGTGCAGAGATGTGAGGTAAATATGTATTATTTGTGGAACAATCTTCAAAATGTTCTTTAATTTGTTGTTTGGAGGGCTCTATGGTGCAGTCGATGAACAGCATTCTCACATAGGTATTCCTCTTTTCCAGGTGGGAGAGGACAGAGTGGAGTGCAAATTCTGGTGGTACGCAAACTGGAGTGGGTCCAGGATGTCTGGGATGATGGAGTTGATGTGTAGTGATCAGCTGTCCAAGGCACTTAATAATTACAGATGTGAGAGCTACAGGGTCATTGCGGCGGGACGCCATAACGTTTTTGGGAACAGGGATGATGGTAGTCAGCTTGAAACATGTGGGAATTCCAGACATGGACAAAGAGAGGTTGGAAATGTCCATGAAGACGTCTACCAGCTGGTCTGCACATGCACTGAGGACATGCCCTGGAATACCGTCTGGCCCTGCGACCTTACAAGTGTTGACCAGTTTAAAAACCTTACTCACGTCAGCCTCGGAGAGAAAGCTCCCTATCCCCCTTCCAAAATCACAGATTTAAATGTACAGTATATCTGTGCCAAACATGCTCTATATCATTCAGAGGTGAAGATAAACCAAAGCAAAAAAATATACATTATCTTTGGTTAAGCCAATGAAATGTGTATATTACTTGCCCAAACATAACACTTGCCTTGAAGAGATGACGCAGCCTTCTATGTCTCTAGCAGAAGAGACTCCTCCTCAGAGGAAGGGGAGGAGAATCCTCCTCAGTGAATTTCAGAAAAATATAAATAGTGAAACATTAAAAAAGTTATCCCTTTCAGATAAAACTATACTAAACATATAAACGTCACCAAATAATTGATTAAAACACATTGTTTTGCAATGGAGGTCTACGATAGCCTCAACAGCACTGTAGGGCAGCACCATCGTGTAGCTGGAGGACAGCTAGTTTCCGTCCTCCTCTGGGTACATTGACTTAAATTCACACCTAGGAGGTTCGTGGTTCTGACCCCCTTCCATAAACTTACACAGTAATTATGACAACTTCCGGAGTACGTCCTCCAACCTATCAGATCTCTTGCAGCATGAACTGACATGTTATCCACCCAATCAAAGGATCAGAGAATTATTCTAGTACTGAAAGCATAAGCTACAGCTAGCTAGCACGGCAGTGCATACAATGTGGTGAGTAGTTGATTCAAAGAGAGAGAAAGACACTAGTTGAACAGTTTTGAACAAATTAAACTGCTTGCTAACTGTACACCGTACTGCATGATTGTAGCGGGTTTACTAATGCGTTAGTTCAAGTAGCTATGTTGACTTGACGTTAGCTAACATGGTGACAACCATGTTGGCTGTGTGTCGTGGTTAGTGGCTATGATATGAAGGTTTGACTTGGAAATGTTTTTTCGCCTGGTCACAAACAGCTGATGTGCTGTGCACTGAAGTCCACAAGCGAAGGGAAAAGGTGAGAGGAGGAAGGCACGTAGATTTGATTTTGATTTGATTTGATTCGATTAGGATCTCTTTTAGTCCCCATTTGGACTAATCTTCCAAGAGTCCTTAACATTAAAATACAATGTATAATACAAACACACTTTCACATATAACACACTATTACAAACATACATAATACACTAGCATAATGACCCAATAAATACTCAATCTAAAAAAATATTGATTCTTCATCTACTATAGTCCCACAACATTTCTATATACTTTATTTAAATTGTTTTTAAATAATGTTTAAACTTATATATTGAAAGGTTTCTAGTTTGCTCTAGTTAATTTATTCAATTTCTTTATTGCTCTAAATCGAAATGTTATTTTGCCCATTTCTTTTTTCTGTCTGGATAACGCATAGATGGTGGACAATCTATTCCTAGTATTTACAGAATGTCTGTCTCTTACCAACTGAATACCACTGTGAATAGAACTTGGCCGTTTTAAATGATGTATATTATAAAATAAGATAAGCATGTTTTTTTCAATTATCTTGTCGATTGATGACCAACCAAGAACACTGCGAATGACTGCAACAGAAGAACCATATCTCCGCCTTAAAACAATCCTTGCTGCTTTATTCTGTGCATTCTGCAGCCTCCTAACTTCACTAGATGATGCATTTCCCCAGACCACCGAACAATAGTTCACTTGACTCTCAACCAATGCCTGTGTTATTTGCTGAAGGATTTTCCCTGGTAAATATTTAGCTATCCTTCTGATTATGCATGCTGTTTTAATATTTTTTTTTACATAGATTAGTTATTTGAGACGACCATGATAAGCAGTTGTCTAGCTGCACTCCCAGTAGTTTGGTTTCTGCCACTTCTTCAATTTGTACTCCTCCCATACTTAATTGTATCCCATGCTGTTTTGGCCTTTTCCTAGTTGAACAGACCAACATAACTTTGGTTTTCTTGGTGTTTAAAGCAAGTTTGTTTTGCCAAACCCCTGATAATCTCCAAATCTCCTTGCAAAGCTTGCTGTACCTGTTGAACCGATTGTCTTGCTGCATAAATTGTAGTATCATCTGCAAATATAGTAGCTTGAGTTTCAACCAAGGCATAGGGAAGGTCGTTGGTGTATATTAAGTAGAGAAGTGGCCCAAGGCAGCTGCCCTGCGGTATTCCACAGTTTAACACATTAGGGGAAGAAAATGAACCATTGATATAGGTAGACTGTTTCCTGTCAGTTAGATATGACTGTACCCAAGTCAATGCTACCTCCTTAAAACCATATTGCATTAATTTTGTCAAAATAATTTCATGATCCACTAAATCAAATGCTGCACTGAAATCTAAAAATAGTACACCTACAAACCTGCCATTATCCATACCATTGAGCCACTGGTCAGTCATGTGTGATGCGAGAAGGAATTATCCAACGATTAAAGGGATCATGCTGTTTGTATGTCGCTGCTATGAAAGTGAACTGCGTGTGAACAGGGGTGTATTCATTCCGCCGATAGGCTTTGTCGTGCCCTCTTTACGACTGTCTTGGTGTGTTTGGACCATTCTAGTATGTTGTTGATGTGGCACCAAGGAACTTGAAGCTCTCATCCTGCTCCACTACAGCCCCGTCAATGAAAATGGGGGCGTGCTCAGTCCTCCTTTTCCTGTAGTCCATAATCATCTCCTTAGTCTTGGTTACGTTGAGGGATAGGTTGTTATTCTGGCACCACCCGACCAGGTCTCTGACCTCCTCCCTATAGGCTGTCTCATTGTTGTCGGTGATCAGGCCTACCAATGTTGTGTCGTTTGCAAACTTAATGATGGTGTTGGAGTCGTGCCTGGCCATGCAGTCGTGGGTGAACAGGGAGTACAGGAGGGAACTGAGCATGCACCTCTGGGGAGCTCCAGTGTTGAGGATCAGCGTGGCAGATGTGTTGCTACCTACCCTCACCACCTGGGGGTGGCCCATCAGGAAGTCCAGGATCCAGTTGCAGAGTGAGGTGTTTAGTCCCAGGATCCTTAGCTTAGTGATGTGCTTTGAAGGTTCTATGGTGTTGAACGCTGAGCTGTAATCAATGAATAGCATTCTCACATAAGTGTTCCTTTTGTCTAGGTAGGAAAGGGCAGTGTGACCCAATAGAGATTGCATCATCTGTGGATCTGTTTGGGCAGGGCGCATATTTAAGTGGGTCTAGGGTTTCAGGGATAATGGTGTTAATGTGAGCCATTACCAACCTTTCAAAGCACTTCATGCCTACTGACGTGAGTGCTACGGTTCTGTTTAGGCAGGTTGCCTTTGTGTTCTTGGGCACAGTGACTATGGTGGTCTGCTTGAAACATGTTGGTATTACAGACTCAATCAGGGACATGTTGAAAATGTCAGTCAAGACACCTGCCAGCTGGTCAGCACATGCCCGGAGCACACATCCTGGTAATCCGTCTGGCCCTGCAGCCTTGTGTATGTTAACCTGTTTAAAGGTCTTACTCACGTCGGCTACGAAGAGTGTGATCACACAGTCATCCAGAACAGCTGATGCTATCATGCATGCCTCAGTGTTGCTTGCCCCGAAGCGAGCATAGAAGTGACTTAGCTCGTCTGGTAGGCTCGTGTCACTGGGCAGCTCACGGCTGTTCTTCCCTTTGTATTCTGTAATAGTTTGCAAGCCCTGCCACATAAGACAGGCGTCGGCGCCGGTGTAGTATGATTCAATCTTAGCCCTGTATTGGCGCTTTGCCTGTTTAATGGTTTGTCGCAGGGCATAGCAGGATTTCTTGTAAGCTTCCACGTTATAGTCCCGCACCTTGAAAGAGGCAGCTCTACCCTTTAGCTCAGTGCCAATGTTGCGGTATTCCATGGCTTCTGATTGGGGTATGTACGTACAGTCACCGTGGGGACGACGTCCTCGATGCACTTATTGATAAAGCCAGTGACTGATGTGATGTACTCCTCAATGCCATAGGAAGAATCCCGGAACATGTTCCAGTCTGTGATAGCAAAACAGTCCTGTAGTTTAGCATCTGCTTCATCTGACCACCTTTTTCTATAGACTGAGTCACTAGTGCTTCCTGCTTAAATGTTTGCTTGTAAGCAGGAATCAGAAGGATAGAGTTGTGGTCAGATTTACCAAATGGGGGGCAAGGGAGAGCTTTGTACGTGTCTCTGTGTGTGGAGGTGATCTAGAATTTGTTTCCCTTTGGTTGCACATTTAACATGTTAATAGAGATTTGGTAGAACTGATTTAAGTTTCCCTGCATTAAAGTCTCCGGCCACTAGGAGCGCTGCCTCTGGATGAGTGGTTTCCTGTTTGCTTATTTCCTTTTACAGCTGACTGAGTGCGGTCTTAGTGCCAGCATCTGTCTGTGGCGGTAAATAAACAGCCACGAAAAGTATAGTCCAAAACTCTCTAGGCAAGTATTTATTTATTTATTTATCACAACATACTCTACTTCAGGCGAGCAAAATCTAGAGACTTCCTTAGATTTCGTGCACCAGCTGTTGTTTACAAATATGCACATACCCCCCCCCCCTCGCCTTACCGGAGTATCCGGAGTGTGTTGTTCTATCTTGCTGGTGCAGCGTATATCCCGCTAGCTGACAATCCATGTCGTCATTCAGCCACGATTCCGTGAAACATAGGATATTACAGTATTTGAAGTCACATTGGAAGGATATTTGTGATCGTACCTCGTCTAATTTATTGTCCAATGATTGCACGTTGGTGAGTAGTATTGACGGTAACGGCAGCGTTCCCACTCGCCTTTTCCGGGTCCTGACCAGGCATCCAGCTGTTTGTCCTCTGTTCCTGCGTCGCTTCCTCTTGCAAATAACGGGGATGTCGGCCCTGTGGGGTGTTTGGAGAATGTCTTGTGCGTCCTTCTTGTTGTAGAAAAAATCTTTGTCTAATCCGAGGTGAGTGATCGCTGTCCTGATATCCAGAAGCTCTTTTCTGCCATAAGATACGGTTGCAGAAACATTATGTACAAAACAAGTTACAAATAACGCGAAAAAAACCAAACACATAATAGCACAATTGGTTGGGAGCCCGTAAAACTGCTGCCATTTCTTCAGGCGCCATTTTTACCATTTGTTTTACCACTAGATGTTATGGGTATCATGACTGTGTAACTCTATGATTACATCCTAGATCAGCTAGATGCAGGCAAGATTGTGCAAGGCGACATTGAATGTGTCAATGTCTGTCATCTTGATTACTCAAATTTCTCTCGACCTGTGCACCTACATTTTACACTTTCTTTCACAGGGTAGGTTGTAGCAACCTCACGATGGGTATAGGGGAAATTTGATTATCACGTATGTTACATTGAGCTGGGGGAATGGAATAAGAATGACAGTCATCCAATATGCTGTAATAGAAAAAAGGCCATGCTCATTAAAAAAAAATCATCGTCGTCCCTGATCTTAAACAGCACCGACCGCCACTGGTCTCTAGAGAGACTACATTTGCAGACATAGAAATAGAATCCATTGGATTGTATTTCTATGGTGCAGACCATGCAATCACCGTTGTTGCTAAGAGACCAGTTGTGGTCACTTTATTTTTGGTATTTCCGATGTTGATTAATATACTGTAATATCCATTTAATATGCAGCCACTATAATCATTTCATATGACAGGGTTTAATTGTTTGCATAGAGTCTCGTGACAGATTTATAAATGACACACACAAGATTGGGTTCTGGGTGATTAGATTGTTTGAATCTATTTTCTATAAAGGCAGAAGCTGTGCAGATACTCATTCATCTTTCAAGTCCAGAAGAGACTACTTTTAGCCTGAGCAACCCACCATTGTGATTGACAGTGATGGATAAACGGAGCTATGAATACGATTGTTTGCACACACCTGTTCAAACCATTGATCACAATGCTTTTCTTATACAGGCAACATTGTAAGCTACAGGATTAGGCTACTGTAGACTTTAGGTATAGGAAAAATATGACATATATCTGAATTTATAAGTAGGTTGTGCACATCGTGCATTATAAAATAAACACACTTACCATATCCTTAGATGACTGGCATGGTATTTGATGAGAGACGCAGGCTGTTTGATTCATCTTGGACACAGTTTCCTTTGACGAAGGTAAAGACAAATTGATAAAGACAAATGAAATGTGGTCTAGACTTTTCCAAGCTCAGGGTGCGTGTTGCTATCAAATGTGTTCGGTGTCTAGAATACTTTGCAGTTGCTGCATTCAATCTTTGTTGCCTCCTGGTGATGAGTTTTTCAGTCGCTACTCCTCTCTCTCCCTCTGTGAAAAATATATCTGACACATCTCGTTCCAAAGCAGACTCGGAATATGTTACTTGTTTTACTGGGGTTGCTTCACGTGGAGAAGGGATAGTAAAAAAATAAATAGCTACAGCTGATTTTTCAAAAGATATTAAAGCTGAGGAAAAGGGTTATTCAATTGTTTTGTCAAGTGTTTGTCTTTTTTGGTTCCTCTGAATTTTAGAAGTAAGACTTGAAATGTAATGTTTTGATATGATGTACTTCTTGGTTCAGATTAAAATACTGTTATGCACCGCTGAAATACTGTTCCGTCGCCTTCACTGATCTGCTTCGAGGACCACAATCTGTTGAACACTGCAGTAGCCTAATACATTTCTCACAGCGTTTCACTCACATTCCTTGAAGAGCTAACCTTAGATTAAGTCCCACTGGAGAAAATGGTAAAACACGTGGAATGGAGGATTTCTGGCGTGCCTACACACTGCCTGAATATGTACATGGGGAGCTATCTTCAAGATCCTCAGGCTGTTCCCAAAGGCATGTTGAGCCCACTCACTTATGCCCTCTCTTTCCAAATACATGTTACATTTACTGAATGGTTGACAAGTGGAAATTATGTTACTGTAAAACAAATCAACAGAGCGCATTATCTGTTTGGTTATCCCATTCATGGGATGTGCATTGCACTTGCTGAGATGATCCATGACTGCTGTACGTTAAGTATACACTGATTGTACAAAACATTAAGAATACCTTCCTAATATTGAGTTGAAGCCCCTTTTGCCCTCAGAACGGTGTCAATTTGTCGGGGCATGGACTCTTACAAAGTGTCGAAAGCGTTCCACAGGGACGCCGGCCCATGTTTTCTCCAACGACTCCCACAGTTGTGTCAAGTTGGCTGGATGTCCTTTGGGTGGGGGACCATTCTTGATACACTCGGGAAACTGTTGAGTGTGAAAACCCCAGCAGCGTTGCAGTTCTTGACACACACTGATGGAAGTGGTTTTAACAGGTGACATCACCTGGATTAACCTGGTATGTCTATGTCATAGGAAGAGCAGGTGTTCCTAATGCTTTGTACACTTAGTGAACAGTACCTTTTAAGGACAACCCATTGGGCATCAGTTCAATGTCTAGTTTTGATTTACATTTGGCTGAGTTGTCAACTAATGTGAATTCAACATTTCATTAGAGTTAGGTTAAACATTGGGTGAAAAAAATCCCAAATTCACTTAAGTTGATGGCTTTTTGCAAATCCAATTAGTTTTCCATGTATATTCGAACTCAATACAATTTTTGGTTTATAGTTGAAATGGCGTGAAAACAATGTTGATTCAACCAGTTTTTGCCCAGTGGGAAATGAATCATTGCCAGCTTCTTCACATTCTTACATAACTAACAATACTGCTGCTTTATCAATGAGCTATTATGCATATCGTCATGATGAAAAATAACCAATACCTGAAAGTCGTGAAGCTGGCGGAGGTAATATTAATGCATGTAAATACTATTCATATGATAATTATTCTCAGTGCAGACAGCACAATTATTTTAAAACTGTAAGTGTACAAGTAGGTTTTCACTTTGTAGCACTTCCATTTAGGCTTCCATTCATCGGCAACATTAATAATTGCCACATTGATCCTAATAGTTCCCTTTTTTTATTTCACACTGAGGTGATTTTTTATGATGAAGAGACACACATGTAGAGGAGGCAGTGTGTCAACAGAGTGGGCTGAAGCTGAGAGAGGACTCAGAGGATGAATACTGGCATAATTATAGAGAATACATGTTGATCTCCAAATAGCAGCACTGCAAAAAACACTCTCCTCAATCCAACACTGACACTTACATTACTGGACCAAAAGTATGTGGACACCTGCTCGTCGAACATCTCCTTTCAAAACCATGGCCATTAATATGGAGTTGGTCCCCATTTGCTTTTATAGCAGCCTCAACTCCTATTGGAAGGCTTTCCACTAGATGTTGGAACATTGCTGCAGGGACTTGCTTCCATTCAGCCACAAGAGCATTAGTGAGGTTGGGCACTGATGTTGGGCGATTAGGCCTGGCTCGCAGTCTGCGTTCCAATTCATCCCAAAGGGGTTCGATGGGGTTGAGGTCAGGGCTCTGTGCAGGCCAGTCAAGTTCTTCCACACTGATCTCAACAAACCATTTCTGTATGGACCTCGCATTGTGCACGGGGGCATTGTCATGCTGAAACAGGAAAGGGCCTTTCCCAAACTGTTAGCAAAAAGTTGGAAGCACAGAATTGTCTAGAATGTCATTGTTTGCTGTAGCGTTACGATTTCCCTTCACTGGAACTAGCCCAAACCATAAAAAACAGCCCCAGACCATTATTCCTCCTCCCCCAAACTTTACAGTTGGCACTGTGCATTCGGGCGGGTAGCGTTCTCCTGGCTTCCGCCAAATCCAAATTCATCCGTCGGACTGCCAGATGGTGAAACATGATTCATTACTCCAGAGAACACTTGGCATTGCGTATGGTGGTCTTAGGCTTGCTCGGCCATGGAATCCCATTTCAAGAAGCTACCGCCAAACAGTTCTTATGCTGAAGTTGCTTCCAGTTGACCGGCAGAGCTCTAGCAGGGCAGAAATTAGACTAACTGACTTTTTGGAAAGGTGGCATCCTATGACGATGCCACATTGAAAGTCACTGTGCTTTTCAGTAAGGCTATTCTACTGCCAATGTTTTCAGATGGAGATTGCATGGCTGTGTCCTCGATTTTAGACACCTGTCAGCAACGAGTGAGGCTGAAATAGCCGAATCCACTAATTTGAACGGGTGTCCTCATACCTTTGTGTATATATATATATAATGTAGCACAACGCAAGCAAGATTGTAACATCAAATATACCTTGACATCATACCTCAGAATGATGGAGATACAGATATTTCCCCAAAAATGTAAAGGTCTATAATGCTTACAAACTGACTAGCTAAAATCCTTGCCAGCTAATATTAGCTAGCTACAGTTACCTCATTTCAACTCTGATTTGCAAGCTGAGTAGCTAGCTAGCATTCGTGTGCTTCATCTGCTAACCCCAAACAGCACACCTGACACTGTTTTCATAAAAGTTTATTATGTGTAGGGCAAAAATGTATTAAGAATCAAACTATGGTAATAGCTCATGTCAAACTACTACTAACATTGTCCAAGACACAAAGGGACCATTATGACTGGCCCTTGCTGACATTTAAAAAAAACTAGAATACCTCACATGAAGCAGTACTACCCTTGCTCTTACCAAGCATACAATAGGACAGAGTAGGTGCACAGTTGACCTCAGCTAAATGTACATCTAAATGCCTTTTAAAGTGGTCAGTAAGCTAAATCAGGGTCACACAGTGATTCTTGGTAGTCTTAAACAAATCTGCTTTGAAACAAAAGTGTACAACTCACACACAAGGTTATGGGCTTAAAAAAAGACATGTACCATGTCATATATAGAGTTGAAATGTATTCAATTTTGAGTTTGCATCCAAATATTGCCATAGCCAAGGGAAGTAGGGGTGCTGAGGGTGCTGCAGCACACCCTAAAAAATCTGAATTAAAATATATACACTTAACTTGTAACCATTTCAGTGATTTTACTGAGTTACTGTTCATATGAGGAAATCAGTCAATTGAAATTCATTCATTAGGCCATAATCTATGGATTTCACATGACTGGCAATACAGATATGCATCTGTTGATCACAAATACCTTTAAAAGAAATTGCGTCACAATGGGCCTCAGGATCTCATCACGCTATTTTTGTGCATTCAAATTACCATTGATAAAATGCAATTGCGTTCATTGTCCGTAGGTTCTGCCTGCCCATACCATAACCCCACTGCCACCATAGGGCACTCTGTTCACAACGTTGACATCATCAAACCGCTCGCCCACACAACGCCATACACTTGGTCTGCGGTTGTGAGGCCGGTTGGACGTATTGCAAACTTTTCTAAAACAATGTCGGAGGCGGCTTATGGTAGAGAAATTAACATAACATTTTCTGGCAACTGCTCTAGTGGACATTCCTGCAGTCAGCATGCACTGGGCCTTTACTAGTACTGTATTAGCAGACCGATATAACCTGTCTCAACCCCCCCCCCCAAACTACTTCCTGCAGCTATGAATATTACACTTTATATACATCACAAAAGACTGAAATATAACAAAACTGTTTGACATAGGAACACTGGATTTTCGTTGTTTTATTTTATGTATAATCCTTATTAGTTATGAAATATATTAATAACATTCCACTCATGAGGCCAAAGAGTGCACTTTTGGTCATTGAATTCAGGAAAGGGCTACTCATAGTAGTCTAACACTCTAAATCCCAGCACCTAAATCTTAGATGACATGGTACGGTTATAATAATATTTGAGAAGGCAGAGTTTTTGACAAGTACACTATGGGAGTTGACATTACATGAAAAGGTTTCAGGAAATGCATTTTGCATGCATCTATCACAGGGAAAATACACTTGTTCAATGTATAGAGGCATACACACTACACCCTTTTTGCTTTAGGAGGCTGCTCAGGAAGATATGGGTGTCTGTGTGGGTGGGTGGGAAATCACAAGTCCATCCAATTGGAAAGGACTGGTAACTAAGACAAATTAGTGGCATCAATTCTTCACAGGTTTTGTGATTTGAATGATACATTTCAGTTGAAATGACAAAGTACACAGAATGTCCGTAGGTGTTTGATAAATACCTTTCAGTCTGCTTTCAGATGAATATAGGATCATGTTCCTTCTATGTTGTTTAATCGGTTGCATGTAGACCTGCAGTATTTACTGTATGCTGCAATTCAGCTTTTAGCCTCAAATGTGTACTATTCAAATAAAACCTGTATATATATAATTCACTCAAGACAGTCAATGTTAAGTACATTGATTAACTTTGTCACAGATCAGGATACAGTATTAAAACAAAGACCAATGAACCCTTCAGTAATGTTCAAAAGAAAATGTGTCTCCAAACATTTAACCAACAGGTCAAGTTGTGATTCTCACCTGATGACTTCAGGACATGCCGAACAGTCTGATGGTGGACTGATCTTTCAGTGGGTTGCTCCAGTGACCTTGCTTCGGGAATTATGTCAGACGTCTGGTCATGGGCCTTTGAAGGGGAAAATGTTAAATACACATCTAATTTAGCTTTGTGGAACGTTTAAGGACAGCACAGAATTCAAATCGTTTTTTTTTATGAGTTAAAAACGCACTTACCACTTACTTAGTCTTCAGTTGGCAATTGCAAGGAGCAACAGTTCAGGATGCCACTTCGGTACAAGCGAAACGCAAAGCAATTGTTCACCTGCCTGAACCATACTAACATTATGAATAACTGTTAAATGAGCCATGTGCTGCCTACCATCTTCGCCCAATATCTAACAAGCGCAAGACTTAAGTAACTTAAGTAAATAAGTATAACCCAGGACCTACGTGGATTTGAGTCCTACTCAGTTCACCATTAATTGAAGACCTAAACATTTGACATTGGCAATATTAGTACAATCTATTCTACCAAAAGGGAATAAGATACTTTTTGATAAATCCCATTAATACGAAAACGATAACTTTACCAGTGCATGCTAACAAAGTAAAGAAACTTTGACAAACCTAAAGCTATGTTAAATCATGGTAGTCAGATGTGTCAGTCATGCTTAGGGAGTGTCATCATCCCCTCTGGTGTCCTCAGCTAAACCCAGGACCAGTAATAAAACACAAGCATGAGTTACAATTAGTTCATGTGGCCAATGTCCTTGGTGTAATTTGGATACACTGACATAACACACACTCATTGTGTCATATTTAAGCAATAAGGCAATGAGAACCCAGGGATTATCATGTGACAGCCCATAGGAGGGTGTAATTCACGATAATTACCCGGTTCGAGGGCCTTATTGATTTTTTATAGAACAGGTTGTTTGGATCCTGATTGGTTGATAGCACGGAGTTATTCACAACAATTACATTATTTAGCAGATGCTCTTATCCAAAGCGATTTACAGGATAAATTAAGGTTAATTGCCTTGCTCACGGGCACATCGATAGATGTTTTTACCTAGACAGCTCAGGGATTCGAACCAGCGACATTTTTGTTACTGGCCAAATGCTCTTAACTTCTAGGCTACCTGCCAACCTACCTCTGGGTAATGCCTGTTACCAGTTCCATTTGAATTATCAATGTACGTCTACTGTTCCACAGCCCAGCAAGACAATTCATGAACTTAATCTCCCCTGGAAAAAAAGCATCTAGATATTATTTCCCCATGCTACTAGCCTAGCATTTGATTTGCAAAAGTTTGTCCAAACCTTGCTGCCTGCCTCTACACCGTGCCATACAGTAGGGGTTTTCAAACTTGTCTTGCCCGGGACCCCTGCCCAGGCAAACTGGCGACCCAGAGACACTGTCGTCTGTTAGCAAAAAAAATATCTAATCACGTCTTGTCTTATCATCAGGTGAATGCAGGGGAGAACGACAGCCGGTTCTCATTGAATCCACAGAAGTTCAAGGCCAACCGAGCTACTGCAGGCATTGTTAACAGAAAAAAGGATCTCCCGTTATAGTGAATCAAAAAATGGTCATTATTGTGGTCAATATTCTTGTAAATAAGACAATCAAAGAAAATTGTGTGTAGTTTGAAAAAAGAAACAATTTAATCCATTTTAGAATACGGCTGTAAGATAACAAAATATTGAAAAAGTCAATTGTGCAATTGAGATGGCATCATTTATGGATCTGTTGGGGGCAGTATGCAAATTGGTGTGGGTCTAGGGTGTCTGGGATGGTGGAGTTAATCTGTGCCATAACCAGCCTCTCAAAGCACTTCATGATTACAGAAGTGAGTGCTACAGGGCGGTAGTCCTTGTGGCATGAAGCCTTAGAGTTCTTGGGGACAGGAATAATGGTGTTCATCTTAAAACAGGTGGGGATTACAGACTGGGACAAGAAGAGGTTGAAACTGACCGTGAATATGCCTGCCAGCTATTTTGCGCATGCTCCGAGTATGCACCCTGGAATACCGTCGGCCCCGCGGCCTTGCAGGTGTTGACCTGATTAAAGACCTTTCTCACGTCGGCCGTAGGGAACGAGATCACCCAATCCACACGGTCGGTGAGGGCCCTCACACCTGGCACGATGTTGTTGTCAAAACATGCATAAAAAACATGGAGTTCGTCTGGTAAAGAGGCATCGTTGGGCAGATCACGGTTGGGTCTTTGTCATCCGTAATGGACTGTAGTTTGCCATACGTGGTGGGCGTCGGAGACTGGGTAGTATGATTACACCATATTCCTATACTGTCCTTTTTCTCATGATGACTCCGCGGAGGTCATAGCGGGACTTCTTGTACTTATTCCTGTCCTCTGCCATGGCCTCAGAGTTGTCTACAATAGCTCTGTGTGTTGTAGCACTGTCCTTTAGTTTAGCGCCAACCTCTGAATATCCTTTATTTTTCATGTTCACTGCATTGTTCATTCACCTTGGTTTCAAAGTAATGTAGTGAAAGCACCTTCTAGACTTCTAGAATACACTTACTGTACCGTTAAAATAGTCCTTTCAGGTTATAACCATCGAGACACATTTATAGAAATATCTGTCTGCCTTTATTGGAATGTGGGTGGGCGTTGAAATCCACAGATTTGGTACATGGTCAAATACACGAGACCCTGACAGCAATGATGGTCTAACCGTCATTTCAATTGAACTGATAAATGTAACTTACTTTGTAAAGATATTGTATGATTCAGGGATTCATGGATCATTCCAAACCAATCCACAAAGCGACCACACAATAAAACTGTGGATGGTAAGACTGTAAGACTGTAATCAGCTCAACAGTTTTCAGCTGTGCTAACATAATTGCAAAAGGGTTTTCTAAATGATCAATTAGCCTTTTAAAATTATAAACTTGGATTTGCTGACACAACATGCCATTGGAACACAGGAGTGATGGTTACTGATAATGGGCCTCTGTACGCCTATGTAGATATTCCATTCAAAAATCAGCCGTTTCCAGCTACGATAGTCATTTACAACATTCTCTATGTCTACACTGTAATTCTGATCAATTTGATGTTATTTTAATGGACAAACAAAACGTGCTTTTCTTTCAAAACAATAACATTTCTAAGTGACCCCAAACTTTTGAACGGTAGTGTGTGTGTATGCATGTGTACAGTCGTGGACAAACGTTTTGAGAATGACACAAATATGAATTTTCACAAAGTTTGCTGCTTCAGTGTCTTTAGATATTTTTGTCAGATGTTACTATGAAATACTGAAGTATAATTACAAGCATTTCATAAGTATCAAAGGCTTTTATTGACAATTACATGAAGTTGATGCAAAGAATCAATTTTTGCAGTGTTTATCCTTCTTTTTCAAGAACTCTGCAATCAATCCTGGCATGCTGTCATTTAGCTTCTGGGCACCATCCTGACTGACTTGCATAATCAATGCTTGGAGTTTGTCAGAATTTGTGGGTTTTTGTTTGTCCACCCGCCTCTTGAGGATTGACCACAAGTTCTCAATGGGATTAAGGTCTGGGGAGTTTCCTGGCCATGGACCCAAAATATTGATGTTTTTTCCCCTAGCCACTTAGTTATTACTTTTGCCTTATGGCAAGGTGCTCCATCATGCTGGAAAAGGCATTGTCCGTCACCAAACTGTTCCTGGATGGTTGGGAGAAGAAGTTGCTCTCGGAGGATGTGTTGGTACCATTCTTTATTCATGACTGTGTTCTTAGGCAATATTGTGAGTGAGCCCACTCCTTGGCTGAGAAGCAACCCTACACATGAATAGTCTCAGGATGCTTTACTGTTGGCATGACACAGGACTGATGGTAGTGCTCACCTTGTCTTCTCAGGACAAGCTTTTTTTCCCGGATGCCCCAAACAATCGTAAAGGGGATTCAGAGAAAATGACTTTACCCCAGTCCTCAGCAGTCCAATCCCTGTACCTTTTGCAGAATATCAGTCTGTCCCTGATGTTTTTCCTGGAGAGAAGTCCCTTCTTTGCTGCCCTTCTTGACACCAGGCCATCCTCCAAAAGTCTTCGCCTCACTGTGCGCACAGATGCACTCACACCTGACTGCTGCCATTCCCGAGCAAGCTCTGTAATGGTGGTGCCCCGATCCCGCAGCCAAATCAACTTTAGGAGACGGTCCTGAAGCTTGCTGAACTTTCTTGGGCGCCCTGAAGCCTTCTTCACAACAATTGACCCGCTCTCCTTGAAGTTCTTGATGATCCGATAAATGGTTGATTTAGGTGCAATCTTACTGGCAGCAAAATCCTTGCCAGTGAAGCCCTTTTTGTGCAAAGCAATGATGATGGCACGTGTTTCCTTGCTGGTAACCATGATTGACAGAGGAAGAACAATGACTCAAAGCACCACCCTCCTTTTGAAGCTTCCAGTCAGTTATTCGAACTCAATCAGCATGACAGAGCGATCTCCAGCCTTGTCCTCATCAACACTCACACCTGTGTTAACGAGAGAATCACTGACATGTCAGCTGGTCCTTTTGTGGCAGGGCTGAAATAGAGTGGAAATGTGGGGATTCACTTCATTTGCATGGCAAAGAGGGACTTTGCAATTAATCTAGTCACCCTTCATAACATTCTGGAGTATATGCAAATTGCCATCATACAAACTAAGGCAGCAGACTTTGTGAAAATGAATATTGTGTCATTCTCAAAACTTTTGGCCACGACTATGTGTGTGTGTGTGTGTATATATATATATATATAAAAAGACTCAATAATATGAAATATCAACAAGCTCTACCCTTGAACACTCAGAAGTGCATCTGAAAAAAAAGAGCTATTGACTAAATATAATCCAACTGTACTTAATTGCTGTACGTGTGGATACCATAATAATAACATACGTCAGGCACACTTAACCATACATGAGTTGCCTTTATTATCTTGCACATTATTCTGTGTCCACACAATTGCTCTGAAAATGCTTTAAGACACCATTTCCTTCTCTTTTACATAGATATTCACCCCCCGTTTGTCAGCCTGATAGTTGGTCTGCAGTTGATAAATGAGTCATTCTCCATAGGAATAGAATCTAGTCATTCTATTTCTGTCATTCTCTTCCTGTATTTTGTCTTTAACCGTAGCCCTGGAAATAGGCTGGATTAAGCAGCGACCGTAGTGCAGTAATGCCACTCTGCCTCTGTCCGTCCGTCCACTCTGCTCCAAAATGCAAGCTCCAGTGATAACTGAGGGAAGTCCTTTTTAAGACATGACCCCGAAGACAGGGTTATGGCGGCAGATGCTCGGTCCGATTTCCTCATAGTCTTTTTTGGTGTGGCACACTTGGTAAAACTCCGGCTGAGGAAAGAGTAGATATGACCGTTATTATTTGTTGGTGTACACTTTCTTTCAAGTTTCCTATTTTATATTCTAGCCAAGGCTAACAAAGCCTCCACGCATCTGTCTTTAGCTTTTACATCAGTAGAATATATATATATCTTCTTAAATACTTTTTTCTTTACATAGTTGAATGTGCTGACAACAAAATCACAAAAATTATCAATGGAAATCAAATGTATCAACCCATGGAGGTCTGGATTTGGAGTCACACTCAAAATTAAAGTGGAAAACCACACTACAGACTGATCCAACTTTGATGTAATGTCCTTAAAACAAGTCAAAATGAGGCTTAGTAGTGTGTGTGGCCTCCACGTGCCTGTATGACCTCCCTACAACGCCTGGGCATGCTCCTGATGAGGTGGCGGATGGTCTCCTGAGGGATCTCCTCTCAGACCTGGACTAAAGCATCCGCCAACTCCTGGACAGTCTGTGGTGCAATGTGGCGTTGGTAGATGGAGCGAGACATGATGTCCCAGATGTGCTCAATTGGATTCAGGTCTGGGGAATGGGCGGGCCAGTCCATAGCATCAATGCCTTCCTCTTGCAGGAACTGCTGACAAACTCCAGCCCACATGAGGTCTAGCATTGTCTTGCATTAGGAGGAACCCAGGGCCAACCGCACCAGCATATGGTCTCACAAGGGGTCTGAGGATCTCATCTTGGTACCTAATGGCAGTCAGGCTACCTCTGGCGAGCACATGGAGGGCTGTGCGGCCCCCCAAAGAAATGCCACCCCACACCATGACTGACCCACCGCCAAACCGGTCATGCTGGAGGATGTTGCAGGCAGCAGAACGTTCTCCACGGCATCTCCAGACTCTGTCACATGTGCTCAGTGTGAACCTGCTTTCATCTGTGAAGAGCACAGGGCGCCAGTGGCGAATTTGCCAATCTTGGTGTTCTCTGGCAAATGCCAAACGTCCTGCACGGTGTTGGGCTGTAAGCACAACCCCCACCTCTGGACGTCGGGCCCTCTTACCACCCTCACGGAGTCTGTTTCTGACCATTTGAGCAGACACATGCACACGGCCTCCTCCATGTCTCCTGATGTACTGGCCTGTCTCCTGGTAGCGCCTCCATGCTCTGGACACTACACTGACAGACACAGCAAACCTTCTTGCCACAGCTCACATTGATGTGCCATCTTGGATGAGCTGCACTACCTGAGTCACTTGTGTGGGTTGTAGACTCCGTCTCATGCTACCACTAGAGTGAAAGCACCGCCAGCATTCAAAAGTGACCAAAAAAAATCAGCCAGGAAGCATAGGAACTGAGAAGTGGTCTGTGGTCACCACCTGCAGAACCACTACTTTATTAGGGGTGTCTTGCTAATTGCCTATAATTTCCACCTGTTGTCTATTCCATTTGCACAACAGCATGTGAAATTTATTGTCAATCAGTGTTGCTTCCTAAGTGGACAGTTTGATTTCACAGAAGTGTGATTGACTTGGAGTTACATTGTGTTGTTTAAGTGTTCCCTTTATTTTTTTGAGCAGTATATGTATATATATATATATATCTCTGATAGAGGGATCTTTGTTAACTCATGTTACTAAGTTTTAGAACTCACAGTTGATGCCAACATAGACCCGCCGAACCAAACAGCATATCTCTGCATGTGGTGAGTGATGACTTGCACGTCGACGGGTTTGGGCTGGCAAGAAAACATGAAACATGTCATTATTGAGCCAATATTATGCTGGAAATGCAAAAATATGACATCATTTTGAACATTTTAGGAGCCACAACACCCATAAAGCTGTAGCATCCCTATAGAGTACATCAGCTGACTAGGTCAAATGTCAAATCGGTTCTCACCTTCAGCTTGCCACCGCTCAGTTCCTCACTGAGTTTCAGTCTGCCATCCACTGTCCTTTTCAGGTCCCTCTGCAGACGTCGGCCAAAGTCTCTGAACATAGTGGAGCCTCCAGAGAGCACAATGTTCTGCATAGCAACAGACAAGGTAAATAGACACTTGGAACCTCGACATACTCCTGAATAGATCACTTAGAAAGTCAAACATTTCATCCTACTACTTAATCTCATAACTTCTGGATGGAGACAAGTCTCAGTATCTGGCATAAGTATATAGTTTCAGTAAATCACAAGGACTGCTTTTCTATTGTCAAACGTAATGTTCTTGTCGCCTGTCATGTGAAAGAAATCAAACAAACTTGAACTCCCCAGATGTACCTTATAGAGGGGACGTCTGACGTCAATAGGGCAGTTCTGAATGACTTCATCAACAACCTCGGAGATGGGTTGGGTGAAGTCGGGGTTGGCAAACTGGGGGAGGAGGAAAGTACAACACATACAGTACAACCAATGTTATTATGATACAATTAGAGCCGAGTGATTAACAAATGTCAATTCAATTATTTGAATTCCAATTCGTTACAGTTTTTTCCCTGTGAGCTCAATGCCGCATGTCTCACAGTTTCTCTAGAGATAAATCAGATCCAGCCTGAACTGTGCAATGTAGTTGTAGTTTCCAACAGGCCAATATTCTATATAGTTTAATGCATTAAAACGTGGTAATTAGCTACAATGACCATAATCCATTGTGCATCGACTTGTCCAGTCTTTCTTTTAAGCTTGTTACTGAACAGAGAAGAGTGGTCGTGAGGTGACATAGAGAGCAGCTGTTACTTTGCGAGGTACATCATAGGAGACCTGCCCGTCGAACATCGCATTCCAAAATCATAGGCATTAATATAGAATTGGTCCCCCTTTTGCTGCTATAACAGTCTCTACTCTTCAAGACTTTCCACTAGATGTTGGAACATTGCTGCAGGGTCTTGCTTCCATTCAGACACAAGAGCGTTAGTGAGGTCGGCACTAATGTTAGGTGATTAGGCCTGGCTCGAAGTCACCGTTCCAATTCATCCCAAAGGTGTTCGATGGGGTTGAGGTCAGGGCTCTGTGCAGGCCAGTCAGGTTCTTCCACACCGATCTCAAAAAAACATTTCTGTATGCACGGGGATATTGTCATGCTGAAACAGTAAAGGGCATTCCCCAAACTGTTGCCACAAAGTTGGAAGCACAGAATCGTCTAGAATGTCATTGTATGCTGTAGCATTACGATTTCCCTTCACTGGACCTATGGGGCCTAGCCCAAACCATGAAAAACAGCCCCAGACCTTTGCTTTCGGGCACGTAGCGTTCTCCTGGCATCCGCCAAACACAGATTTGTCTGTCGGACTGCCAGATAGTGAAGCCCGATTCCTCACTACAGAGAACAAATTTACACTGCTCCAGAGTCCAAGGGAGGTGAGCTAGACACTACTCCAGCCGACACTTGGCATTGCACATGGTGATCTTAGGCTTGTGTGCGGCTGCTCGGCCATCAAAACCCATTTCATGAAGCTCCCGACACAGTTATTGTGCTGACGTTGCTTCCAGAGGCAGTTTGGAACTCGGTAGGGAGTGTTGCAACCAAGGACAGATTAATTTTACGTGCTACGCGCTTCAGCACTTGGCGGTCCCGTTCTGTGAGCTTGTGTGGCCTACCACTTCCCGGCTGTGCCGTTGTTGCTCTTAGAGGTTTCCACTTCTAAATAACAGCACTTACAGTTGACCGGCAGAGCTCTATCAGGGCAGAAATTTGACGAACTGACTAGTTGGAAAGGTGGCATCCTATGAGGGTGCCACGTTGAAAGTCCCTGAGCTCTGCAGTAAGGACATTCTACTGCCAATGTTTGTCTATGGAGATTGCATGGCTGTGTGCTCAATTTTATACACGTCAGCAACGGGTGTGGCTGAAATAGCCAAATCCTCTCATTTGAAGGGGTGTCCACATACATGTGTGTATATATAGTGTATCTCTACCTGAATATACATGATCTAAGTGTTTGACAGTTGGTATTCAGCAGTCATAAAAGTATGCCTTATTTACTTTGAAGAACTACAAAAGTGATTTTGTCAGAGAGCACAGGCAGCAGCTCTATAGAGATGAGACGATGACTTAGAATGAAATAAAGTCATCAAATAAAACAAATGTAATATACACAACTGAAATATTTTATTAAAGTAAAGTCACTAAATAAATGGTTATTAAGTGATAAGCAGTAATGGGCACTCACTACCATCATGAGACTTTTATGAATTATTTTATTCTGTGTTGTTACAGTATTCAACCCACATAATGAACAACGCATTTCATGGTTTCAAAATAATATTGAAACCGAAATCTGTGATTACGTTTTAATAATCGAACCAAAAAGCATGAAATCGCTCAGCACTAGATACAATACATTACATAACACAAGCACAACAATATATATTGAAAATCAATGGGATCATACCTCTGGGTGGAAGAAGATCTCAGGGCCAAGGAAGCGCTCGTAGCCCACGTCGATGGTGAACTCCTTCTTGCTGATGGAGTTGATCCCCGTGTACTGCTTGATCCACTTAGAGCTGTCCGTATCGTACTTGTTGAACTCTTTCACCAGGTCAGGGCAGACATAACTGAACCTTTCCTGGAACACAATATGGAACCATTATTAATTGTAAGTCATAACCGAGTGTACATAAGACACTGGGTAGATGCCAAAGAGTTAACAAGGAGTCATGATCTGTGACTGTACATCTCTGGTCAATGGTGCAGCACTACTGACCTCTGCTGTTTAACCTGAGACATGCTCACAAATAATACAGGTAATAATTCCTTTGGTTTGTGAAGGGAACAAAAAAAGTTAAATGTGCTGGTACCTTGATGGCTTTGGCTGTTTCCAATGACTGCTCTGGTGGGATGCCCACCTCGCGCTCTCTCAGCAGCTGCTGGGTGAAGTAGGTGATGTCTCGACCAGCGATGGGGATGTGCTTTATACAGCTACCGATGACGTAGCCTTCTGCCTGGAAGAAAACAACACCGATTGACAACACAATCTATTATCACTCGTACAGTAACGTAACCATGTATGTGTTAGCAATAGTATATATTTAGAATACATCCGAGTAGTGTTCAGTAGGGCACACTGTTCCAAACATTTACAGCAGATTAAGAAAATGTACTCTTGTTGGACAAGTTCAGGAAGTACCTCCCCATTCCACTTTGTTTCAAAACGTTTGCTACCTACTAAACATGACCCAGTTCTAGTAAAGACTGTATGGAATGATGATCGAACGAATGCACCCACCACTGGGATGACGTGGGTGACCCCGTCACCGCTGTCAATCACCGTCCCCGTTAGGGTCCTCTCGCCCAATTGTCTGGAGGTCCATGAGGCTGCCAGCGCCAGGACCGCCTGAGGAGGAAAACACAGACCGTGTCACTTTCCACTGATGATGACAACCCGTATTCGCAAAGGAGTGCTAAATCTAGGATCAGTTTAGAATTTTAGATAACAAATCAATACAATTATATAGTCAGGGGAGTTCTGAACCTAGATCAGCACTCCTACTCCTTTTTTGAAAAGGGACCCAGAATTGAGATCCACCCAGGAGTTTCACAAACACCCTCATTTCCTCTGTGAAGTGTGTTGAGAGTTGTGACAATGCACTCAAAATCAAGTTTGACTTGACCCTTGAACATGACGAGGTGCAGGGAAGAGATTATATAGAACCAACCAAGAACAGAGAGGATTTACCTGTACAGCGATGTAAAGACCTGGAACGTTGAAGGACTCAAACATAATCTCTGCTGTGTACTCTCGGTTTTCAGGGGTATTCAGAGGAGGCTCTGTCTGTGGAAAAGAAAAGTACAAATCCCATAGGTTCCTGCTACTAAATAGCATACTTTCCACACTAACGTGCATGTTATGAACGTACCAAGAGGAAGTAGTGGTCTTCGGGCTCTGCCCGCAGATACTTGAAGATGACCTGTTCCATGAACCTCTCCATGAGATCCCAGTCATCCACGATCCCATGACGAATGGGCCACTGTTACAAGGGGAACAACCACAACCAACATATCTCCATTAGGCTACTCAGTTCTAACAGGCCTTCAGCATGACTTTACATTTAAACTTTAAAAAGGGGCAATAACAAAGCGAACTCCCCGACACTGTTGTTTCGAGAAAAGCTGACTAATTGGGCTGAAGAAATTGAACCGCTCTAAAAATCCATAGATAGAGATATGGTTGCAAAGACTGACCAGCCAACATCGTAGTTTTCACCATGTTTTGTTTACAAACATCGGAGATGATAGATGATATTTTCGGTTCTGATGGGATATGCCAGTTGAACTAAGCCCATGAGGCATATTGAAGTTATATTCTTCCAGAACTAATATCATTAAAGTCCAAAAACGTATGTACCAACTGCAGACTTCCCCTTTAAGTAAACCTCCATCACTGGAAAATGCAATGTACCTTTGTTGCATAATTTGGTTTGTCTATTGCCTCGTCACCGATGTAAAAGTCCAGATCGTCCACCCCCTTCGTCATCCTGCGCTGGGCTTGGTCTCCAACCTTGGCCGACTCTTTGATGGCAATACCTGAAGTTTAGGCAGATTCAACTCCATTAATCCTTAGTACCAGCCTACATATGATTAGGACATTGTTGATTGAAACATCATGACTTGAGGGTGCTGATAGGCAACGTTACACAGGTGAGCTGATTAAATCAAGCATAGGGAAAGCAAACTGCCTATGCTAAACATAAGAGAGGAAACTCAATGAGCGGCAGGCCTATTACTTCGATTTGTCTTGTAAAATCAGTAAACAAATAGCCACATTTTTATTAAAGAGATACTGAACGCACTGACTCTGCATGGGTTTTTCGGTTTCAGTCATGGGGGTGTGGTTCAATGTGGCGGTTACTGAGGTTTGTCCCTCATGAGACACCGTAGGAATAAAGTCAGTATCACTTTCTCAAAATAGTCCGAATGAATTCAATTAAATTCAAATCAATTCAAAGGGCTTTCTTGGCATGGGAAACATGTTTACAATGCCAAAGCAAGTGAAATGGATAAACAATTAAAAACGAACAGTGAACATTACACGCACAAAAGTTTGAAAGGAATACGGACATTTCAAATGTCATAATATGGCTATGTACAGTGTTATATCGATGTGCAAATAATTAAAGTACAGAAGGGAAAATAAATACACAAATGAGAGTGGTTTGGAATTCATAGTAACTCAAGAATCCTGTAATTTTTTTAAACGTTTTTTTGCCGAGGTGCTTTTAGTCGCACGGTTTTACATCTAGCTAAGGTGTTTGGTGCAGTATTTCTCAAGTAAAATATTTTTGTGATGAGTTGTTTTATGTAAACAAAGTCCGATCTTCTGTGCTGCTGGGCAAGTCTCTCGCTGTCTGTATTCTGCTTTATAACTAGATATGTATCCCGTGGTAATGGGCATGGTTGAAATCAAAACCAAACCCATAAGTAAGTGTTTTGGACGATACTGACTTTATGACCAAATTTAACCTACTTGTGCTTTTTAGACAATTTTAATCACTGGAATAAATGTTTGACTAATATCAATGTCACATATGCCATTTTCAACCAGATCCGTTATTTTTATGTTTTTAATTATTTTCACAACATTCAATGAATGAGGTAAGCTTTATCCAACAACTGAGTGCCAACCCATTACACCCCTTTGTTTTGTCTGAATGTACGTGTTTTACCCACCAGCTAAGCTTCTGGGAGAGCGCCATCACTCTCTTTTGATTTGAAAATACATTCGATACAGGACCTTCTAATCAGCAGGTTTTACATGGGTGGAGTTATGACTTGCCTGGTGACATCACAAAGACGGTAAATAAGTTACACCAATAACAAAAGAGAGTTCCAAACCGCTTTGCCAATAACTGCTATTTTTTTTCCATCCCCACTCAGACTCCTCCCAAACAGTCCTAGCAACATTACTGCTTGAGAATTATAATATTTTGCTTAAAAGCCATTTGTTTCTTTTTAACCATTTTAATGGAAAGCTATTGCAGTATGGTACTTAAATTGTACCCAGAAATGATTTGATGTTGATATAAAAACAGCTGCATTGGGCCTTTAACTAACTGCATAATGTAACTTCATTGATAAAGTTGAGATTTACCAAGAGCACTTTGGTTTCCCGGGCCCACACGTACATAAAATGTATGCACGCAAGTCAATTTTGATAAAAGTGTGCTAAAATGGCTTACATTATATATTATTATAATAATGTCAGACGATGAACATTGCTCCTTCAACTACTTCCTTGTAGCCTCTAAATGTTTAGGCCTACTTGTCATCCATCCATGGTTCTAAAAGTGCACGTCATCAATCTGCCGGCTACTTCAAGTCCACAGTCAGGTGGCCTTGGCAAGCTTGTCCGTTATTCTAGTCAGCAGGGGCACAAGGGGACTTCTGCTATGGAGCCATATCACTGAATATAGGCTGGACTAGCTTCCTTTCAAGCTGTGTCTGGACAGCTTTCAAGTACTGAAAACAAGTGAATAGGCTAAGATGATTGAAAATAGCCAAAAATGGTTTGGATTGGTCACCGGGTAACTAGTCTACGGTCCTCTAACAAGCTAGCATTGCCATTTAGCGTCCACTGGATGACTCAATGCTAGAGGAAGGCGGCCAACTTCAAACTTTGGTTTTACATTTGTTGAATTTGGCGTGCTCGCCTACTTCCTTTGAGCACTCCAATCAGATAAGAAAAACAGGAAGGACCGATACCAAAATGCTTTCAGCATATTCATTTAACTAATGCCTACACAGTATGTCCGCCTTATGAGTTAGCCAAATAATGGACTAAAGTAGCCTAAAGTTAATCCTAATAGACCAAGGACTTTCTATTTAAAGGGTAAATTGGCTCTGAAAGCCAAAACAGACAAATACTCCATCTAAACTTGAATCGAATCTCAATTGCGGTATGGTTCTAAAAACATAAATCCCTCTACTCTCATTTCACAAATGCAAGATGCACACTCACTGTATTAATACAGTTGCAGCAGACAGACATTTTCAGTGAAAACAGATTTGTGGCATCCATCTTCCATTTAGAACAGAATAACACTGTCCATCCAGGATCCATTTTTCTTTGGCATCACCTTCCATTAAAATAATCACATACACTCGAAGTCGGAAGCTTACATACACGTAGGTTGGAGACACAAACTAGTTTTTCGACCACTCCACAAATTTCTTGTTAACAAACTATAGTCTTGGCAAGTCGGTTAGGACATCTACTTTGTGCATGACACAAGTCATTTTCCTACCAATTGTTTACAGACAGATTATTTCACTGTATCACAATTCCAGTGGTTTAGAAGTTTACATACACTAAGTTGCCTGTGCCTTTAAACAGCTTGGAAAATTCCAGAAAATTATGTCATGGCTTTAGAAGCTTCTGATAGGCTAATTGACATCATTTGAGTCAATTGGAGGTGTACCTGTGGATGTATTTCAAGGCCTACCTTCAAACTCAGTGGCTCTTTGCTTGACATCATGGGAAAAATCAGTCAAGACCTCAGATATAAAATTGTAGACCTCCACAAGTCTGGTTCATCCTTGGGAGCAATTTCCAAATGCCTGAAGGTACCACGTTCATCTGTACAAACAATAGTACGCAAGTATAACCACCATGCGACCATGCAGCCATCATACCGCTCAGGAAGGAGACGCATTCAGTCTCCTAGAGATGAACGTACTTTGGTGCGAAAAGTGCAAATCAATCCCAGAACAACAGCAACGGACCTTGTGAAGATGCTGGAGGAAACAGGTACAAAGGTATCTATATCCACAGTAAAACGAGTCCTATATCAACATAACCCGAAAGGCCGCTTAGCAAGGAAGAAGCCACTGCTCCAAAACCGCCATAGAAAAAGCCAGACTACGGTTTGCAACTGCACATGGGGACAAAGATCACACTCTTTTGAGAAATGTCTTCTGGTCTGATGAAACAATAACCAAATTGTTTGGCCATAATGACCATCGTTATGTTTGGAGGAAAAAGGGGGAGGCTTGCAAGCCGAAGAAGACCATCCTAACCATGAAGCACAGGGGTGGCAGCATCATGTTGTGGGGGTGCTTTGCTGCAGGAGGGACTGGTGCAGTTCACAAAATAGATGGCATCATGAGGGAGGAAAACAATTTTGGATATATTGAATAAACATATCACGACATCAGTCAGGAAGTTAAAGCTTGGTCGCAAATAGGTCTTCCAAATGGACAATGACCCCAAGCATACTTCCAAAGTTGTGGCAAAATGGCTTAAGGACAACAAAGTCAAGGTATTGGAGTGGCCATCACAAAGCCCTGACCTCAATCCTATAGAACATTTGTGGGCAGAACTGAAAAAGCAAGGCCTACAAAACTCAGTTACACCAGCTGTCAGGAGGAATAGGCCAAAATTCACCCAACTTATTGTGGGAAGCTTGTGGAAGGCTACACGAAACGTTTGCCCTAAGTTAAACAATTTAAAGGCAATGCTACCAAATACTAATTGAGTGTATGTAAACTTCTGACACACTGGGAATGTGATGAAATAAATAAAAGCTATTCTGACATTTCATATTCTTAAAATAAAGTGGTGATCCTAACTGACCTAAGACAGGGTCTTTTTACTAGGATTAAGTGTCAAGAATTGTGAAAAACTGAGTTTAAATGTATTTGGCTAAGGTGAATGTAAACTTCTGACTTAAACTGTACATTCTCACATCATACACATTTAAACGAGTCAGTCCATCATGTTGCATACACTAACAGAGGACATTAATAGATTCACTCACAAATGACCACTTTCTCAACTGCACTAGATAGATAAGTACATAAACCGATACAATTTACTTTGCAATTAGTAGTCCAACAGCACAAGGAACGAATTAATGTTTGAACACGTTCTTCTTGGCCATGGGCATTCTGAAGTGCCGGACAGAGCTGAGCGTGTAGAGGGTGGGAGGGGGTCACCAACAAAATCCAGTGCCTTCTTTTTGGTTGCCTTATAGAACAGAATGCTCAAATGTGCCTGTGGTCGACCAATTACTTTGCTGCCTGTGTTGACTATTCTGGTTAGTTTGCTTTTTCTCCTCACTCTCAGATTCCCATACCAGACTGTCATATTGAACGTAAGGATGCAGGTGTATGGAGACGCAGATAGCTATTTAGCACTTATTCTGTCCGTTTTCCATAAACAAGCGCCTTAACATGGACATATCGCCGTGTGGAAACGCTAACCCTATTTTTTATTTTTATTATTTCTCGCTGATCTGAAAGATAAGGTCCTTAAGCTTCCAAAATCATACTGCAAGCGTTGCGTGTTAATGCGTCGTGGCTCTTAACAAAACTCCTCAGTACAGTCCAATGACTCATGTGTAATTGAAAGGAACTGATACTCATAATCAAGAGCTACATATGAATGAACATGGTACATTATCATTAGAAGACTGTATGACAGCGTTTCCCAAACTCGGTCCTTGGGACCCCAGGGAGTGGTTTTTGCCCTAACCCTACACAGGTGATTCAAATTATAAAAGCTTGATGATTAGTTGATTATTTGAATCAGCTGTTTAGTGCTCGGGCAAAAAAACAAAATGTGCACAGAGTTTGGGGAACCGCTGCTGTATGATACAGAAATACTTACATGAAGGAACAATAAACTGTGGCTCTGTGTTTCCAGCATATCCAATCTTTGTGTACCTACAAAAGCATTGCATGAGAAAGTTCAGTGGGTTATATAGATCCTAATGATGCATGATCTAAAGCAGTGGTGACCATAGGCCTACTGGTAAAATGCACATAGGGGTACTCAGTCCGAGCAGTGAAATTTCAGTTGGTGGTACAGTAACCGAAAAAGGTTGAAAACCACTCATCTAAAAAGGTGGCATGACTGTCTGTGGACTAGGCCAGTTATACGCTTCCATAAATTGAAACAGTCACGTAGACTCTGGTAAAAGATTAAAGTCAATGCATACTAAAGTTACTAATGTAACGTCTAACGAGTGGGGAACCCTGGTTGAAATTAGCTACTAGCAAACTATCTTGTAATGGCTAACTAGCTATATTGCTGGCTGGAATAAACGAAATTAAGGTTGTTGCTGACTAGCTAGCTAGCTATCTTGATTGGTTTACTTTGCACGCCCAACATTTCTGCCCTGTCTGGGTGCATCTAGCAAAAGCCAATGAATCAGTTAGTTAGCTATTAGCATTAACACATGCCACTTACCCTGTGCCACAGTCAACTACACAAGCCGGTAGACGTCCAGCCATGTTTTCTTAAATATCTACTGCAGAGTGCAATAGTGAATTGCTGCTTTATTCCAATGGGTCTTATAAAAAGGAAATTCGATTGTTTTGGGTAGAGGGATAACCATTTATTTAGCTAGCTAGTTTAGAGGCGGAACCCTGAACCCGCAGAGTGAAGTTACCTCCGCAATCACCTGATGCGGAAGTTGAAAGCGGTTGACGCGACGCTGATCATAACGTTTGTTAAAGCATTTCTCATATCGCACCTTATCAGAAGGGTAAGTGAATGTACACGTTCTAATTGGAATGTAAACATATTAAACAATTATTCTCTATAATGTACCGATAGTTTGTATAGTAGCAGCAGAATAACTGTGTTCAGTCAATTCACGGACAGGATTCTGTGACGACTGATATGAGGGCAGTAGACTATCTGAATATAATATCTTCTTTGAACATTGCATAACGCTATAGACATCAATGACATTAAAATGCATTGTATCAATGCGTTAGACTGACCTTTTGGGTGAACATGAAAACCAAGCTCTCTTCTCTCTATCCTAGAAGTAAACTGCATTAGTGATCAGTTTCACCCAAGACCATCTCAAAAGTTTCCATCATTTTCAGAGACCGAGTTAAAATCAGTTTCAAGTTGGATATTTGACAATAGCTTTCAAACCACTTGAGCCACAGACTCCAAATAAGTGTCATGATGTTGGAAAAATTGTGACTGTGACATGTTGGTATGTTCCTTTGAATTTTATCAAGTTGACATTCAGTGATCCGTGCCCAGTGGGAACCTAGGCTTCTTCTGTCTGTTTTATGGTTCCGCAGCAAAACAATGGGCGTGGATGGTACTACCCACATCAGATATAGGCCTCCCTCCCCAGACAAGCTAGAGATACCTCTTCCCACTTCATAGGGCATGAGCCAGATCCATGCAATGCCAATGGGTTTAGTCTCTGCCTCAAGTCTAGTGAGCATAGAGGAGACCTCCCCACCTACAATGTGTGGGGCCGGCAAGCACCGTAGCTGGGGAGATCTACGAGAAGGGCCCGGCACGCTTCCAGAGTTGCCGGACCCAACCCCCAACAATTCCGCCTTCGGCCCGCTGACAGACAGCACCCCGAGGAACCCCCGCATGCAGCCCCTTGCGAGACCACGCACGAGAGACTACGAGATGGGCCGCACAATGACCTTCCAATGGTTGCGAGAGGAGGGCGGCGGAGCGACTGCTCCCCCAACCGCGGTTCGAGCCCCGCTTCGCACCCCAACCAGACCGGCCCAGCCCTTAGAGCCAATCCTTATCCCGAAGTTACAGATCTTTTTTTCCAACTTCCCGGCGCGCGTTATAACATGCCAGAGGCTGTTTGCCTTGGAGACCTGCTACAGATATGGGTACCACCCGGAGTGAGATTTACACCCTCTCTCCCGGATTTTTAAGGGCCAGGGAGAGCTCACCAGATGCCGCTGAAACCACAATGCTTTCCACGGCTTTGGCCCCTCTCTTGGGGCGAACCCATTCCAGGGCTCACTGCCCTTTACAAAGAAAAGAGAACTCTCCCTGGGGCCCCCGCCAGCTTCTCCAGAATCAGTTGAGTTACTGCACTGGATGTCTCATGGCACCCATCTCCGCCAGTCCGTGGACATTCTGAAAGTAGTTTGAGGTCAGTAGGTCACATTACGTTTGAATTTTTTTTGAAAAATGTATGCAAAATCATCTGAGATGAAAATTGACAAACTAAAGGGTGTGCAATATGTAGGCCCACAATTGTACATTCTGAACCTTGTTTGAGTCCAGTAGGTCACATGACCAATGAACAATTGAAATTATACATTTTAAAAATGTTATGTAAAAATGTGTGAGATGAAAATGGACAAACTAAAGGGTGTGCAATATAGTAGGGTAGTCATTGGACATCCTCAACCTTGTTTGAATTCAGTAGCTCACATGACCAAGGAGCTATTGACATTTTACATTTTGAAATATTCATGTAAAATTGTGAGATGAAAATTGACAAACATGGATGTGCAATGTGTAGGGCCACTGAATGCACAGTCGTGGCCAAAAGTTTTGAGAATGACACAAATATTAATTTTCACAAGTTTGCTGCCTCAGTTTGTATGATGGCAATTTGCATATACTCCAGAATGTTATGAAGAGTGATCAGATGAATTGCAATTAATTGCAAAGTCCCTCTTTGCCATGCAAATGAACTGAATCCCCCAAAAACATTTCCACTGCATTTCAGCCCTGCCATAAAAGGACCAGCTGACATCATGTCAGTGATTCTCTCGTTAACACAGGTGTGAGTGTTGATGAAGACAAGGCTGGAGATCACTCTGTCATGCTGATTGAGTTCAAACAACAGACTGGAAGGTTCAAAAGGCGGGTGGTGCTTGGAATCACTGTTCTTCCTCTGTCAGCCATGGTTACCTGCAAGGAAACACGTGCCGTCATCATTGCTTTGCACAAAAAGGGCTTCACAGGCAAGGATATTGCTGCCAGTAAGATTGCACCTAAATCAACCATTTATCGGGTCATCAAGAACTTCAAGGAGAGCGGTTCAATTGTTGTGAAGAAGGCTTCAGGATGCCCAAGAAAGTCCAGCAAGCTCCAGGACGTCTCCTAAAGTTGATTCAGCTGCGGGATCGGGACATCACCAGTACAGAGCTTGCTCAGGAATGGCAGCAGGCAGGAGTGAGTGCATCTGCAAGCACAGTGAGGCGAAGACTTTTGATGGATGGCCTGCTTCTCTCCAGGAAAAACATAAAGGACAGACTGATATTCTGCAAAAGGTACAGGGATTGGACTGCTGAGGACTGGGGTAAAGTCATTTTCTCTGATGAATCCCCGTCCGATTGATTGGAGAATCTGGAAAAGAAGCTTGTCCGGGGAGAAGACAAGGTGAGCACTACCATCAGTCCTGTGTCATGCCAACAGTAAAGCACCCGGAGACCATTCATGTGTGGGGTTGCTTCTCAGCCAAGGGAGTGGGCTCACTCACAATTTTGCCTAAGAACACAGTCATGAATAAAGAATGGTACCAACACATCCACCGAGAGCAACTTCTCCCAACCATCCAGGAACAGTTTGGTGACGGACAATGCCTTTTCCAGCATGATGGAGCACCTTGCCATAAGGCAAAAGTGATAACTAAGTGGCTAGGGGAAAAAAACATTGATATTTTGGGTCCATGGCCAGGAAACTCCCCAGACCTTAATCCCATTGACAACTTGTGGTCAATCCTCAAGAGGCGGGTGGACAAACAAAAACCCACAAATTCTGACAAGCATTGATTATGCAAGAATGGACTGCCATCAGTCAGGATGTGGCTCAGAAGTTAATTGACAGCATGCCAGGGCGGATTGCAGTGGTCTTGAACAAGAAGGGTCAACACTGCAAATATTGACTCTTTGCATCAACTTCATGTAATTGTCAATAAAAGCCTTTGACACTTATGAAATGCTTGTAATTATACTTCAGTATCCATAGTAACATCTGACAAAGATATCTGAAGACACTGAAGCAGCAAACTTTGTGGAAATTAATATTTGTGTCATTCTCAAAACTTTTGGCCATGACTGTACATTCTGAACCTTGTTTGAAGTCAGTAGGTCACATGACCAAGGAGCTTTTGAAATTCAAAAATGTTAATAAATAATTGTGTGAAATTTAAATCGACAACAAAAAAAAGTGTGTGCAATGTGTGTCTATGCCATCAGGTTAGCTATAATCAGTTTTAGGAGTAGTGGTTAAAGAATTATTGAAATTTAAACATTTTGATTTGTCACTATGTTTACTGTCACTAACTGCTCTTGGTGGACATAAGGAAAACTACAGGCGAATAGCCGTCGACTATCCAAACTGAATCTTTCTTTACTTCGGTTTTTCAGAGCTATGTGTCCCTCGAAGCTATAGGCTACTGCAGCCCCCACAAAAACCATCTCCACCAATCTGCTCTGTTTAAAGATGATATCATTGATTTACCTCCCATCAACCAGCCAATGAGGATTGTATTCCCTTCCACCATGACCACATGGAATGGAAGGCCACTGATAAAGAAGATATATTAGCCGAGAGAGCTCTGGGGCTTAGAGCTGGATCCATCATGGAGGACCATCTTGCGGCTCCACTAGATCCAATCCTTGAGCTTTATAGAACATTGCCTTATTTCTCTCCAGGAAGAGTCATCCATCACTCACGTCGGTGGTCCCTCACTCCCTGTATCCTCCCAAAGCCCTCAGCTTTCTCTTCTTGTTCAAACGGTCCTCTCCAGTCTCCAGTCAGTGGGAGAAACCATTCCTTTACTGTGTTGACATTAGGATGGGATAAGGAAAAGCTGACAAATAAATACAGTTGAGAAACCTTTCAAAGGTACATTTGATTCCAGTCCTCATTTAATATTAAATGTATAGTGCCAGAGTTACTGTATTTGAAGGGCTGCTATAAGAAAGAGGATGCATACAGTAAATTATTATACTTGGGGTATATTGCTATTTCACCAGTAGGTGGCAATATGCATTTGACAGTACAATGCACAGTCAGTGACAATAGAAAGTACACCCCCTGTTTTCACATACGTTTATGTGGGATTGAAATAGAAATTGTACCTTTTTTTTTACATTGATCTACACAAAATACTCTGAAAGTGAAAATATGTATGTATATGTATATATCTGTATATTTACATGTATATTTCTATATATTTTTTACAAATGAATAACAATTAAATAACTAAAATATAGTCGTTGCATAAGTATTTGCCCCATTTGTTTAGGCAAGCCTAAATTATTTCAGAAGTAAATTCGGCTTAAGAAATCACAAATCATGTTATCTTGACTCACCAGGTATGTGCCCGTGTAGGACGCCAGGTGGCGCCCCTAAGGGGGTGGGTGGGGGGTCCTGTCACACCCTAATCTGTTTCACCTTACTTGTGCTTGTCTCCACCCCCCGCCAAGTGCCTCCTATTCTTCCCCATGATCCCCTGTGTATTTCTACCTGCGTTTTCTGTTTGCCTGTTTGTCTCTTGCCAGTTCGTCTTGTTTTGTCAGGTCTTTTCAGTGTGTTTCCCGTTTCTCCAGTTCTTGTCTTCTAGTCTTCCCGGTTCTGACCTTTCTGCCTGTCCTCAGCCTGCATGCCACTCTGTCCCTGATTGACTCTGCCTTGGATTACAAACCTCTGCCTGGCCTTGGCCTGCCCTTTGCCTGCCCATTGTTATAATGCATATTCTGAGAACCAAACTATCTACCTCCTGTGTCTGCATCCGGGTCATATCCTGAGTCATGATAGTTGTTCATGATTTGGACCTTCCTATCTACCATATACTCCATCTAAACGTGAATCGATTCTCAATTGCGGTACAGTTAAAATACTTCTCCTGGACATTATCATGTTGATAAGACAAGACGATAAAAAAATAGCTTTTTTTTTGCTAATGTATGAAAGGGGTCCCTGGGTCTCTGATTTGCTTGGGAGGGGTTCCCTGGGCAAGAAAAAGTTTGAAGACCCCAGTTATAGAAAGAGAGAATGAATGCCAATCCAATCATTGCACAGGACCTGGACAGAAATATTCACTAAATATACAAAAGTATGTGGACACCTTCAAATTAATGGATTCGACTATTTCAGTCACACCCGTTGCTGGCAGTTGTATAAAATCTAGCACACAGCCATCCAATCTCCATAGACAAACATTGGCAGTAGAATGGCCTTACTGAAGAGCTCAGTGACTTTCAACGTGGCACCATCAAAGGATGCAACCTCTCCAACAAGTCAGTTCGTCAAATGTCTGCCCTGCTAGAGCTGCCCGGTCAACTGTAAGTACTGTTATTGTGAAGTGGAAATGTCTAGGAGCAACACCAGCTCAGCCGCAAAGTGGTAGGCCACACAAACTCACAGAACGGGACCACCAAGTGCTGAAGCGCATAGCTCGTAAAAATCACCTGTCTTAGATTGCAACACACACTATCGAGTTCCAAACTGCCTCTGGAAGTAACGTAAATAAACTGTTCGGAGGGAGCTTCATGAAATGGTTTTCCATGGCCGAGCAGCCGTGCCAAGCTTAAGATCTCCGTGCGCAATGCCAAGCGTCGCCTGGAGTGGTGTAAAGCTCACCCGTCATTGGACTCTGGAGCAGTGGAAAGCGTTCTCTGGAGTGATGAATCACGCTTCACAATCTGGCAGTCCGAAGCGTGATTCTTCACTTCAGAGAACGCGTTTACATTTGGGAATCTGGGTTTGGCGGAAGCCAGGAGAATGCTACCTGCCCCAATGCAACTAAACCCGTTTGTTTAGTTGCTGTTGACTTAGTTGCTGTTGTCAAAATCTGTGCATGAGAAAATAAATGCAACTATTTATTCAGTTTTACTCCCTTGAGGTGATGGATTCAAGCTCTTTTTGTCATGTCTACTCCCGCTCGATGTCACCGGTCTACTAACTTACGGTCCTGGCAACACATTATTATGCACACCTGGCAACTGAGGTAAAGTTGGTTTTATATTCACACATTCAACAGACAGCCAACAGACATTCGCCAAAAGCCATTTATAAATGTAAAAATCTATAACTAATTCACTGTTTGTCACAAAATCATGGAAATAGATATGATTTATTCTATAAATGTCTAGCATACATTTACAACCTTTGTTTTGAGTAGAAATTCCAGTTTTGACTTGATAGAAATACATCAAATCTATAAAAATGCCATTTAATGCGGTATAAATCAATAACTAATTCACTGTTTGTCACAAACATCAAACTGTGTATGATTTATTCTATAAATGTCTAGCATACTTTTACAACCTTTGTTTTGAGGAAAGATGTCTGTTTTGATTTTAAAGAAATACATAAAATCTACAAAATGCCATTTGAAGCGGTATAAATCAATAACTAATTCACTTTTTGTCACAGAAACATCAAACTAGGTATGATTTATTCTATAAATGTCTAGTATACTTTTACAACCTTTGCTTTGAGTAGAAATTCCAGTTTTGACTTGATAGAAATACATAAAATCTCAAATATTGCATTTAAAGATGAAGAAATCAATAATTAATTCAGTGATTGTCGCAGAAAAAAAGTGAAAATATGCATTTATTTGCAATAACTTTAAAGAAATTTTCATTTTAAGTGCAATTTGTTCTATATGAAGTTAGACCATGTTTACCTACACATGTTTACAATCTTAAATGGTATGCCAAATCAATGTTTGCATTTTTAGTGCAACAGTTCCACATTTTAAAGTAGTTACATGGCACAACAGTAATTTATTTATACGTCTCTAATCTAACAGCAAAGAGGCCCCTTCCAATCATTTTCTATTTTGGTTTTGTTGAAGTCCTTCTTTGTCATCCCCAGACAAGCTGAATGGTACCATCTCTGGCACACAGAGCATTCTATCTGCAGTATTAAAAACATAAAACAGGGTTATGTTTATTTACATGTAAATTACAGTTCTGGAATACCCAAATTCTGTTACATGCTTTTGCAATTAGGAACATTTTCAAATTTAATTGGATTTTTTAAAATTGGATTGCTCAATTTCTAAATTGACTTTAAATGACATGCATTTGCTCATAACCCTGACAGAAGCACACATAACTGAGGTGTTAATCATCGTTGAGTATTCAGGCAATATAAATCATATAGTATTAAAAGAATACATTGTAGATATCACAAACAACTCGGTTTGAGCAGTGTCTGTCTGTTATACGTTAGATCAGTGGGTATAATGGTCAATCTGATCCCCAAGGTTCTCATAGGGTCACTTGGATATATAGAGTTGGAGGTAAAGAAAACAATATGAAACCAGGACATTAAAACACTGGCAGAATTCTTTCATCCACATCCATTCACACATAATGTATTTAAAAGTAGAAATACCCTTCTAAGACCACTGTCTTTCTGTATGTTTTAAAAAAAATTCAAATTGTTCTTTCTTCAAGTAATGGGAATTTAAAGGGATATGGTATTACCTATGTTGGTGATGTAGGTAGTACTAGGCAGGTAGACTAGTGGTCAGAGCATTGGACTAGTAACCGAAAGGTTGCAAGATCAAATCCCTGAGCAGACAAGGTTAAAAACTGTCGTTCTGCCCCTGAACAAGGCCGATAACCCACTGTTCCTAGGCATTGAAAATAAGAATTTGTTCTTAACTGACTTGCCTAGTAAAATAATGGGTAGTAGTTGCACACCTCCCTGCTGAATTATTATGTAGAGCTGTCTCCAGTCTCCACTGTGGAATGTCCATGTTGATCCTCTTGGTTTTCTTGGTCCTCTTGATCCATCCACCTGTCTTCTTTGTTAGTCAGGCCTGACCCCTTCATCCCGTAGTTTTTTTCTATAATCTATTTTAATATGACTAAAGATGCAGAATTTTCTGCCAGGCCCCTTCTAATAGGGTTTAACAGACTCATTAGAACTTTGACCACAAGCCCTCTAGATGGACTACATGCCCTCTATCAAATCAATCAATTTCCTCAAAACAAAGGTTGTAAAAGTATGCTAGACATTTATAGACTACATCATACCTAGTTTGATGTTTCTTTGACAAACGGTGAATAAGTTATTGATTTATACCGCTTTAAATGGCATCTTATAGATGATGTATTTCTATAAAATCAAAACTGGAATTTTTACCCGCAACAAATATTATAAAAATATGCTAGACATTTATAGAACAAGTCATACCAGGTTTGATGTTTATATGAAAAACGGTGAATTACTTATTGATTTTTACATTTTTAAATGGCTTTTGGCGAATGTCTGTTGAATGTCCGAATGTGTGAATATAAAAACAACTTTACCTTGGTCACCTGGCAACCATTATTACGCACACATGCGCCCCATCATCTGTCACACCCGGACTTCATTACTACCTTGATGACTTACCATTTATCTAGCACTCTGTTCCATCAGTCATCAGGTAGTATTGTTTATGTTTCCTTGTTCGACACGGCTCTTGTTTTTGTTCGTTGTTATTAAACTCACACTGCATTTTTCTGACTCCCTGCGTCTACGTTACACTTTTGCAAAACACATGTCAAACGTTGGTTTCACTTTTGTTTTAAGGATAGCAAGGCCAAAGGACAAACGCATGAATATGAATCATGTCAATATATGTGGTCCTTGAGGGGAACAAGATCAAAATGCTGTAGGCATCGTTTCCTGATTTATAATATTTATGTTTATTTGAGGTTTTGGGACTATGAACTACTCCATGATGATAACATAATGCAATCTGAAGTGACTGTTGTGAATCTGATACAACAAAGTTATTTATTCCATTTAAATATAACTTATGTTACCCAAAGGGGACTTCAGGTGTGGGAAGTTGGATGAGATACCTAAAGTAAACCTAACAGCAACATTCACATAAGGCAATAGCAATACCACTCAATACCTAGGTGACTCGTTTAGTCTGCATCAAGTGCAACAGCATCCATTATTTGTGGGTGACAAACTAACCTGTGACAGTCAATCTGGAGGAGCTCATGAAAATGCTTACTAGTGACAGAGCGAAGCACCTGTAGAGCAAACTCCTGGTCAAGATGAATCACCTTCCAATGGGTCAACATAGGCACACGGATGGAAGTCATAAACCTGAAAATAAATTTTGTGGGAAGAGAGGTTATACTGCAGGTTGTGATAACTAAACAATGGAATATTGAGGGAATACTGTATACTCACCATACCACATGGAATATGTGTGATATTGCATGTTTTGTATGTACTGTAAGTGCTCATATCCACAGCATCACAAATACAATACATATAGTACCAGTCAAAAGTTGACACACCTACTCATTCAATTATTTTTTTTAAATTTGTACTATTTTCTACATTGCAGAATAATAGTGAGGACATCAAAACTATGAAATAACACATATGGAATCATGTAGTAACCAAAAAAGTGTTAAACAAATCAAAATATATTTATATTTGAGATTCTTCAAAGTAGCCACCTTTTGCCTTGATGGCAGCTTTGCACACTCTTGGCATTCTCTCAACCAACTTCATGAGGTTTGTCACCTAGAACACATTTCAATTAACAGGTGTGCCTTCTTTCCTTCTTAATGCGTTTGAGCCAATCAGTTGTGTTGTTACAAGGTAGGGGTGGTATACAGAAGATATCCCTATTTGGTAAAATACCAAGTCCATGGTATGGCAAGAACAGCTCAAATAAGCAATGAGAAACGACAGTCCACCATTACTTTAAGACATGTAGGTCAAACAATATGGAAAATGTCAAGAACTTTGAAAGTTTCTTCAAGTGCAGTCGCAAAAACCATCAAGCGCTATGATGAAGCTGGCTCTCATGATGACTGCCACAGGAAAGGAAGACCCAAAGTTACCTCTGCAGCTCCAAATTTGAGATTTTTGGTTCCAACCACCCTGTCTTTGTGAGACGCAGAGTAGATGAATGGATGATCTCCGCATGTGTGGTTCCAACCACCATGAAGCATGGAGGAGGAGGTGTGGGGGTGCTTTGCTGGTGACACTGTGATTTATTTAGAATTCAAGGCACACTTAATGAGCATGGCTACCACAGTATTCTGCAGCGATATGCCATCTCATCTGGTTGGGGCTTACTGGGACTATCATTTGTTTTTCAACAGGACAATGACCCAACACACCGCCAGGCTGTGCAAGGGCTATTTGACTAAGTAGGAGAGTGATGGAGTGGTGCATCACAATTTGGGATGAGTTGGACCGCAGAGAGAAGGAAAAGCAGCCAACAAGTGCTCCGCATATGTGGGAAGTCCTTCAAGACGGTTGGAAAAGCATTCCAGGTGAAGCTGGTTGAGATAATGCCAAGAGTGTGCAAAGCTGTCATGAAGGCAAACGGTAGCTACTTTGAAGAATCTCAAATATATTTTGACTGGTACAGTACATGTTACACAAATGAAAAACAATAAATTACATCAGTAAAATGTCAGATTTTTCATTGTTATCTAATCAAATTTGTTATTTCAGTCTATAGTCAGGGGTCCATCAATTCTGAATCCTGGGACAGTTAAATGTTTTACTCTGAAAAAGTGGGAATCTGTTTATGATTATCCCAAACGTGTAAAAAAACTTTTGAGACATCACATCTTCCTTTAGGAGATAAATGACTGGACTAGATTAACGCGAGCCACAAATGACACCCTATTCTCTATGGGCTCTTGTGTAAAGTTTTGCACTAGATTGGTAATATAGTGCCATTTGGGACGAGCACTAGATTAACTTTACAAGACATCCATTTCCATCACTGCATGTCTCCATCTATAAAGCATTACTATTGGATTCCAAGTGCCGGCTTCTATTTTAATCAGTGTAAAACGACAGGACATTGCACCAAGGGTTCTCTCGACCGACATTATTGTGATTAATACAGTCTCTTTTATCTGCTGGCTTTCTTCTGGTGGCTTGATGTATTTAGTGTAGGCCCCAAGGCTTGTTAATGCTTTCCCATTGCCTAATGATATAGATCCTCTTTTGCTCCCATCCCTAACAACACAGATGAATCGATCAAAACAGATTTGTTATTAAGTTTCGTTTCTTTATTAGCTCCCTTGAGAAAAAGATAAGTTGAGACACTTTTTTAAAATTTCCCATCAGATCACTTTAGAGTGGGAGAGAAAACGAACATGTACTTTCGTCAATTAGCTGGTTTTGATCAGCCTGGCTGTATAGTTGATCCTCATAACTTGGAACGTTTAGACATAACTCAGGATGTCTGAGAGCACAAAGCAATCGAGGCAAAGACACTATCGTGTATAATGCACGCCCGTTTTTCCGTGGTAAATGAACACCACATGCAGGCACATGCTATATCCTATAGGTCTCTATGCTCCTTTTCATTGGCGTTCCAGTCTCTAAAGTGTCCTTTTGTTTTGGGTTTAAAAATATATATATATATATATATATATATATATATATACAGCTTAGTCGTTGTGGCTCTGAACACACTGCCCGCAAGCCGTCGTAAAATTTTCATTAAATATGTGCCATTTTATTAGCCATTCAGATGTGGTCATATTTTGCTCTTATGTAACTAAATCATCAAAGACATAACTACTCAACGAGTCGGTGACCGCGGTTACAAATGTTTCTTTTTAGGTGTCCTTTTTTTTGGAGCACCTGCCCCCCAGAAGTTCTGTGCATTGCCCTGACCGTGCATGTATGCAACAGAATGTACACTGCTCAAAAAAATAAAGGGAACACTAAAATAACACATCCTAGATCTGAATGAATGAAATATTCTTCTTAAATACTTTTTTCTTCACATAGTTGAATGTGCTGACAACAAAATCACACAAAAATGATCAATGGAAATCAAATTTATCAACCCATGGAGGTCTGGATTTGGAGTCACACTCAAAATTAAAGTGGAAAACCACACTACAGGCTGATCCAACTTTGATGTAATGTCCTTAAAACAAGTCAAAATGAGGCTCAGCAGTGTGTGTGGCCTCCACGTGCCTGTATGACCTCCCTACAACGCCTGGGCATGCTCCTGATGAGGTGGCAGATGGTCTCCTGAGGGATCTCCTCCCAGACCTGGACTAAAGCATCCGCCAACTCCTGGACAGTCTGTGGTTCAATGTGGCATTGGTGGATGGAGCGAGACATGATGTCCCAGATGTGCTCAATTGGATTCAGTTCTGGGGAACGGGCGGGCCAGTCCATAGCATCAATGCCTTCCTCTTGCAGGAACTGTTGACACACTCCAGCCACATGAGGTCTAGCATTGTCTCGCATTAGGAGGAACCCAGGGCCAACTGAACCAGCATATGGTCTCACAAAGGGTCTGAGGATCTCATCTTGGTACCTAATGGCAGTCAGGCTACCTCTGGCGAGCACATGGAGGGCTGTGCGGCCCCCCAAAGAAATGTCACCCCACACCATGACTGACCCACCGCCAAACCGGTCACGCTGGAGGATGTTGCAGGCAGCAGAACGTTCTCCACGGCATCTCCAGACTCTGTCTCTGTCACATGTGCTCAGTGTGAACCTGCTTTCATCTGTGAAGAGCACAGGGCGCCAGTGGCGAATTTGCCAATCTTGGTGTTCTCTGGCAAATTCCAAACGTCCTGCACGGTGTTGGGCTGTAAGCACAACCCCCACCTCTGGACGTCGGGCCCTCATACCACCCTCACGGAGTCTGTTTCTGACCGTTTGAGCAGACACATGCACACGGCCTCCTCCACGTCCACACAGCAAACCTTCTTGCCACAGCTCGCATTGATGTGCCATCCTGGATGAGCTGCACTACCTGAGCCACTTGTGTGGGTTGTAGACTCCGTCTCATGCTACCACTAGAGTGAAAGCACCGCCAGCATTCAAAAGTGACCAAAACATCAGCCAGGAAGCATAGGAACTGAGAAGTGGTCTGTGGTCACCACCTGCAGAACCACTCCTTTATTGGGGGTGTCTTGCTAATTGCCTATAATTTCCACCTGTTGTCTATTCCGTTTGCACAACAGCATGTGAAATTTATTGTCAATCAGTGTTGCTTCCTAAGTGGACAGTTTGATTTCACAGAAGTGTGATTGACTCGGAGTTACATTGTGTTGTTTAAGTGTTCCCTTTATTTTTTTGAGCAGTGTATTTGTGATGCCATTTAATTTTTTAAGTCTGCTGCTGAAGCCCCCCCCCCCCACACATGTGAAATGATAACTCAGATCAATCACATTGAAACTCTGGCTCCAAAATAATCATATCAAGTCAGTATTAGAAGTCGGGTGATTACGATGTCCCTAGGGTTTTGGACCCACCTCCTCTACCCCATCCCAAAAACATAATAACTACCTTGTGCACGATCCTTCCCAAAATATGAATACTTTTGCCATCCTGGCTAACATACTTACAAAGTAAACAAATCAAACATGAGTTTAAGTCCCTCATCAACTAGAGTGTTTCAACCAGCTCCCCCTAATATGACTATGTTTGCACAAACATCATTAGGGCCGAAGCAGAGGTAGCCCTATTATTTCTAATAATCTGTCTTTTTGCTGTTTCTTAACCCCCTGGAGGTCTGTAGTCTGCAGTTAGTACCCCCTCTTCTCCTACTATCTCAATCCTTTGGCTCTCTCCTTTTCCACACAGCCTCTCTGCTTAATAGCGCTGTCTGTCGCCAACACTTTTTCTGCTGCATGGTGCAGTTGCCGCTGCTTTAATGATCCTGTTCGAGAAGGTACAGGAACGTCCGCTTTGCCTGTGTTCAGCACTGTGGTTTCTCTGTGATCTTGTGCATCTAACCGCATGCTTTTATCCCACCGGCTGAGGCTGAACCTTCCTGTACTGTATGAAGAGTACATACTTGCTTTCCGACTCACATGTACCTCCTCCTATGAGTTTGTGTGTGTTTACTCGAAATATTACTCCCGGGACTTATTAACACAGTAAATGTGCTGTTGGTCCATCATTGCGCAAT
Source organism: Oncorhynchus tshawytscha (assembly GCF_018296145.1). Classification (NCBI taxonomy): domain Eukaryota; kingdom Metazoa; phylum Chordata; class Actinopteri; order Salmoniformes; family Salmonidae; genus Oncorhynchus; species Oncorhynchus tshawytscha. The sequence continues at coordinate 8,998,035 of NC_056442.1, forward strand.
CAAATGGGAAGCATGTAAGCCTCACTTCAGACATGGATGACAGTTGATGTGAATGAGAGTGGACGCTCGTTGTTACCATCGTATTCCTAAAGGAGAGTAGATAACAACAAGAAAAATGGTGGCGGTGAAAGACGTCTCCTCATCCCCCCTCCCCCAAGCACATAATCTAAAAGCTCATGAGTTTAATGAGGCATTAATGCTAGTCGAAAGTACCGGGCAGAAACAGAGACCTCAAGGCCCAGTACAGCTCACAGGAAGCCAAGGTTTTTGCTGGGAACACGTGCCAGGTGTTTGCCGATACACCTGGAGCCTTCCATGCATTGATTTTATATCTCTGCGGGAATTACTATACGTTGGGGCACCATTGCCCTTGCCAGAGCTTGTAAATGAACCATGGGGCTTTATGTCTCACTGAAGGGGCTTTTAGGCCTGGTGAATCAGCATTCAATGAGAGGCAGTCCAATTTTAATATTTTTTTCCACTAATTGGTGTTTTGATCAGTCACATTAGCCCATTCATTTAACATATTTTTCAGAGCTGACTGATTGGACAATAGGCCAATTACACACCAAAAAAATCTAAAGTCAGCCTTAGAGAGACACATAGAATCGGTTTCTAAATCCCTTATGCCTACAGCAGCCCCTTCTGAAATGCACGTTATCTTGTTTAACGCCTAAAAGTATTTTCCTAAAAGTTTATTTGTTGAGAAGCCATAACAATCACATCTTCAATGTGTTCTAGTGTAATTGTATTCCCCTCCAAGACGCTTGAAAAAAGCAGCAAGACATATTGTGAGAAACAGTGTAGAGTACCATTAGAGAGGAGGTTTTCAATCATGGCCGCTTTGTATTCATACCGCTCTCTAGGTGTTTTTATTCATGAGTTTTAAATTGTGATCTCTTATTTTCTTTGCCTTTATCAGGTCAGAATGAAAACCAGCAGTGACTATCTCTAAAGTGGGCAGTCTGGGCTTTTGTCTATGATATTAGAAACCCGCACACAGAGATATTGCTAACTCCAGGAGAAGCCCAATCATGCTCGCAGAGCACACATCAGACTTTCTGCTGACTGTTGACCAAAAAAAAACTTATTTCGCTGACATTTTCCACCAGCCTTGTTATAACATTTATGTCAACTATACTTCATTCTCCTCTTTTGTATGAGGAGCCAGTCTGTCCCTCTCTCCCCAGACAGATGCGTAGTGGGAGAAAGCCAAAGGCTCCATTTTGTAAACAAATGTTGCACTTGCAATGTTTTTGAAATGCACCATCAAGGTATATTTGAAGACATCTGATAGAATATCACTCTATTGCTTCGAGCCACATCCGTCTGTGTTGCCTCGAGTGTTGCGTAAGACTTGCCCATTGCCTACATTGTGACTCCACTGGGCTGTTTGTCACCGCACACACCAGGAAGACAGAGGACGACCCTGACACAGCTGATCTCTCTTACACACAGATTTGAGCTGTATCACCGTCAAAAGGTCTAATCGATAGTCTCTTATACCATAGAGAAACCCACATACTGCACCATCCTCTACTTTCTTTCCTTGCCTGGAGCAAATTATCGTTTTGCTTGTTAGCACCTGCTTGTTCGTGCCTGACTGCAGTGAAACGTGTACTTCCACGTGTATGAATGAATGGCAAGAAGCAGCTTGGTTATAATTGGCCTCTGCACCGAACTCCTTATTGCTTTTCGTAGCATGTTAATTGAAGGTGGTGACAATGTAAAGTGAATGATCGTGTGGTACGCAAAGTGGACGGCAGAAAGTAGCATGAGACGGTACAGTTGATTTAGTCCCTCACCTACTGTTGGGGAGAATGTAGCATCTTGGGTGTGAGAAATGTGCACGACAAATTAAATGAATTATTGTTGTTAAATGGACAGATATTACAATGGTAACACTAGTTTGTTCAAGGCTAAACAACGAAACAGTGACAATGTTCTGAAGACCTGGTTAATAAGTGGTCACGAATGGGTCGTCATATTCCAACACAATTATAGTTGTCATTAGAGAAACCTAATGATGTAATCTTTGAGAAAAAAATCTGAAATGAAGGTCTATTGCATTAGTGTTGTCTGTAATGATGGAATTACAACAGTTGGTGGTCATTGGAAATTGGGAGTGGTGAAACAGGTGCGTGGGTGGATGCTTTGTCCATTTACAGTTGAATTTTGAAGTTTACATGCAACTTAGGTTGGAGTCATTAAAACTCGTTTTTCAAACACATTTCTTGTTAACAAACTATAGTTTTGGCAAGTCGGTTAGGACATCTACTCTGTATGTGACACAAGTAATTTTTCCAACAATTGTTAACTTATAATTCACTGTATCACAATTCCAGTGGGTCAGAAGTTTACATACACTAAGTTGACTGTGCCTTTAAACAGCTTGGAAAATTCCAGAAAAGTATGTCATGACTTCTGATAGGCTAATTCTGATAGGCTAATTGACATAATTTGAGTCAATTGGAGTTGTACCTGTGGATGTGTGAAGGATTACCTTCAATCTCAGTGCCTCTTTGCTTGACATCATGGTGAAATTATGTAGATATATTGAAGCAACATCTCAAGATATCAGTCAGGAAGTTAACGCTTGGTTGCAAATGGGTCTTCCAAATGGACAATGACCCCAAGCATACTTCCACATTTGTGGCAAAATGGCTTAAGGACAACAAAGTCAAGGTATTTTGGAGTGGCCATCACAAAGCCCTGACCTCAATCCTATAGAACATTTGTGGGCAGAACTGAAAAAGCGTGTGCGAGCAAGGAGGCCCACAAACCTGATTCAGTTACACCAGCTCTGTCAGGAGAAATGGGTCAAAATTCACCCAACTTATTGTGGGAAGCTTGTGGAAGGCTACCTGAAACGTTTGCCCCGAGTTAAACAATTTAAAGGCAATGCTACCAAATACTAATTGAGTGTATGTAAACTTCTGACTCACTGGGAATGTGATGAAAGAAATAAAGGCTGAAATAATTCATTCTCTCTACTATTATTCTGACATTTCACATTCTTAAAATAAAGTGGTGATCCTAACCTAAAACAGGGCATTTTTACTAGGATTAAATGTCAGGAATTGTGATTAACTGAGTTTAAATGTATTTGGCTAAGGTGCATGTAAACTTCCGACTTCAACTGTAGATGTCAACGTTAATCGATGAAACCACTTCAATGTTTTCCATTCTGCCCTAGCCTACATCTAGCTGTGTGGAAGTTACAGAAATATGAAATGCAGGGACATCTCCCTGTGATATCCATTTTCCAGACGGTGCAATAAATGGAGCAAGGTCCACATGGTGCGTACTGTGTCTGGTGGTGAATAATAAGATAAACCCTAGCCGCTGGAGGTCACTGAAATTTCAAGCTAGGCTCCGAGACAGGATATTTCACAGCCTCCATCACCCTGTGTCTCTCATTTAAACGTGGTGCACGGCTGTGTCGGGCATCCCTCTCTCCCTTGCTCTCTTCCTCCATCTCTCTCTCCCAGTGCGAGGCTGACCTAACTAGGCCCATGTCTCATTTACAGACAAGCCTTAACTCCCCAACAAAGGAGGTTGGCATTATAAGATGCCCGAGGTCATTCAACTTAAACTGCCCTTTGAAAAAAAAGCAACTAATCAAATCAAAAATGTTATTATAAATATGTTATTTGTTTATTACATATTGAAAACAGAATGGCGAGTCTGCTGTTTCAGAAGCACTGTTTTTGGTCACAACTCTTTATTTGCATTTCACTTGGGCAGAATATACAATCATTCTTCACAGAAGACCAATTAAGGGAGACCATCAAAAAAATTACCCATAATACCCCAATTCTGTTAAACATGTCTACCTGTTAGTTCAATGCCTTACACATTCAAGATAAACATCAAATAAGGAAAAAAAAAAGCTGTATCATTATCATTTAATTGAACCACTATCTTTTAATTTGAAGGATGCATTATGACATACTTCTTACATTAATCTCTTTACAAAGCCTTTCAATAATTATAATGGCCAATGAATAAATCAAATCAAATCAAATACAATTGTATTGGAGTAATGAGAGTAAGTTATTAGATATGTTTCTGAAATCTATTTACATTTCATATATGCTGTATTTCAAAAAGAATGGTCTTCCCTTCAGTCTCTGTGCTGCCTTTTCAGCAGAATAAATAACTCATCAATTGACAATAGAATCAGCTGAAAAGAAAGACAAAGTAGATGACTGTAAAGCTACTGCTAAGCTAATACTGACTATGACTGGCAAAAGCCCATGGTACAAGAACCAAGAAAGAAATACTAGCCAACATAAGTAAACACCCCAATTTCCTACTGCACTGTTGTCTGTACTCTTTTGTCAAATTAACTCCACATTGTCACTTCAACATTCAGTAGTCATATACACTCTGATATACGTGAGTGACGTCAGTTTCAGGGGTCAATAGAAACATTTCGACCAGTCACTCACTCCAATGGTTCATGTGGATCATTTTATACAATCCAAAATATTGTAGTTGTGTTTGTGCGCTCTCTGGTACTTTCAAGTGACAATCCATCAGATAGGAAACATCAATAGAAAGAGAGAGAATATGATTTCAGTAAGACATAAAAGTATGAGCAATTGTACATGATGCATTGTTGAGTAAATGTATCCATCAACTATGCCTCTCCACTTATAGCTATGTGATCCATTCCACAACACACCGCGCGTGGTGAGCGTTCCGTGAGTCAATGTGTTGCAAAGGACGTATGCTGCTGAATGAGCATTATACTAACATCGTCAATAGTTCCAGATGAGCAACTACACTAAAAAGCTCCTCTAAGCAGTTTTAGCAGGTAGCTACAATAACCAATACTTTATATCTGACCTTCCCGGCAATGACAGCCACATATCTCATGTCTGTACAGAAAATGGTATAATATGCATCCCTGCATTGAAATGTCCTAAATGTGAACTTGTGAATCAGTTATGAATAACGGAACTGCATAAGCTCTACAACTAAAAAACGGAGATATACTATAAGGACTGTTGAATGGCTTCAAATATACTTGAAGAACCACACCCCCCAAAAAGTTTTTAAAGTTGAAACTGGATGTTGATACAGACTATTATTATCATCCTGTAAATGACTACAGCTAATAACAGGTTATTGAATACGCTACCGTTCAAAAGTTTGGGATCACGTAGAAATGTCCTTGTTTTTTGAAAGAAAATCACATTTTTTAACCATTAATATACATAAAATTGACCAGAAATACAGTGTAGACATTGTTAATGTTGTAAATGACTATTGTCGCTGGAAACAGTAGATTTTTTTACGGATTATCTACATAGGCGTACAGAGGCTCATTATCAGCAACCTTCACTCCTGTGTTCCAATGGCACATTATGTTAGCTAATCAAAGGTTATCATTTTAAAAGGCTAATTGATCATTATAAAACCCTTTTGCAATTATGTTTGCACAGCTGAAAACTGCTGTGCTGATTAAAGAAGCAATTAAAATGGCCTTCTTTAGACTAGTTGAGTGTCTGGAGCATCAGCATTTGTGGGTTTGATTACAGGCTTAAAATGGCCAGAAACAAATAACTTTCTTCTGAAACTCATCAGTCTATTCTTGTTCTGAGAAATTAAGGCTACTCTGGGATGCTGGCCTTCTAGGCAGAGTTCCTCTGTCCAGTGTCTGTGTTCTTTTGCCCATCTTAATCTTTTCTTTTTACTGGCCATTCTGAGATATGGCTTTTTCTTTGCAACTCTGCCTAGAAGGCCAGCATCCCGGAGTCGCCTCTTCACTGTTGACGTTGAGACTGGTGTTTTGCGGGTACTATTTAATAAACCTGCCAGTTGAGGACTTGTGTTTTCAAACTAGACACTCTAATGTGCTTGTCCTCTTGCTCAGTTTTACACCGGGGCCTCCCACTCCTCTTTCTATTCTGGTTAGGGCCAGTTTGTTCTGTGAAGTGAAGTGAGTAGTACACAGCGTTGTACGAGATCTTCAGTTTCTTGGCAATTTCTCGCATGGAATAGCCTTAATTTCTCAGAACAAAAATAGACTGACGAGTTTAAGAAGAAAGTTCTTTGTTTCTGGCCATTTTAAGCCTGTAATCGAACCCACAAATGCTGATGCTCCAGATACTCAACTAGTCTAAAGAAGGCCAGTTTAATTGCTTCTTTAATCAGCACAACAGTTTCCAGCTGTGCTAACATAATTGCAAAAGGGTTTTCTAATGACCAATTAGCCTTTTAAAATGATAAACTCGGATTAGCTAACACAATGTGCCATTGGAACACAGGAGTGATGGTTGCTGATAATGGGCCTCTGCACGCCTATGTAGATATTCCGTAAAAAACCTGTTATTTCCAGCTACAATAGTCATTTACAACATTAACAATGTCTACACTGTATTTCGGATCAATTTGATGTTATTTTAATGGACAAAAAAATGTGCTTTTCTTTAAAAAACAAGGGCTTTTCTAAGTGAACCAAACTTTTGAACAGTAGTGTATGTCAATTTATATAACGTTTAAGAACAAATCCCTTGTGTCTTTCAGCAATATTTGAAGTCCAAGAAAGTAATTGGGTATATACAGATGTAGGATCTTAATTTGATCACCCTGTTTTTGCAGGGAATTTTCTGCACAGGAGGAAAAGCAAACTTGTAGTGTATTCAAGGTTTTTAAAGGCTTCTAAAGTTGTATTTTCCACTTTAAAATGTTGGTTTGCCCAAACAAAAAATGTATCAACCCCTACGAAAATGTCCATTAATTATAACCCACACAATAATTCACATTTCTGTAGGATTTGTTGCTGTAGGAATATGTTCCTGCTGTGAGAAACTGGTCAAATTAAGATCACACATCTGTACTTACAAATGATATAAGACATGAGATCCTGCAGTTAGTACTTACTGTAACAAGAACTTGTACGAGTAGTAAATGATGCAGACATCTAAATATATCTCCAAAATCCCTACAACTCTCTGCTCAATGTCCTCAACTGTCAGTACCATCTCTACACTCAGATCCATGATGAGTTAACACAATTCTCACAGCTAAACGGCTGCTGAATACTCACTGACTATGATCACGTCTGACTCCTAATCATCAGGAGTATTGATCTGAAGCGTTCGATCTTCCTATAAACAGGAGAACACCGACGTTGATGAGGTCAGTGCCCATTGCCCCCAATAGGGAACCTACAGAGTAAGCAAGGGGGGATTGGAGGGCAAGGGAGGGACGAAGAAGGAGGCAATGGCAAGCATTCAGTTCTCAAAAACTCAAAACACCAGGATTATAAAAGGGGATCCTTCCAAAGAGTCTTAAGCTCTTGAGTATCCGATCCAAAGATGACGCTGTAGAGTCCACAGGAGGCTGCTGAGGGGAGGACGGCTCATAATAATGGCCGGAACGGAGCAAATGGAATGCCATCAAACACCTGGAAACGATGTGCTTGATGTCTTTGATACCATTCCACTCATTCTGATCCAGCCATTACCACGAGCTCGTTCTCCCCAATTAAGTTGCCACCAACCTCCTGGGATAGTCTCTTATGTATAGGATTCCTCTCCAAAGACGACACTAGAGTCTGATATGGCCAATACACTACGTACGGTTATGTACTGTAGCCTATATGTACTCTCATAATACTCTAGTGTTATCTTCGGGTAGAGCAGGGGACAAATGGACGCCTCTCGGTCTATGTCAGAGAGAGGGAGACCAGCGTGAGGGAGACCAGAAGAAAAAGAAGGGAGGAAAATGAAGAGGTGGCGGCCGACGGGACAGGGCGGTTCTTCTTCCGGGGCCCATTGCAGAGCGGTGTGTTACAACAGGAGATGCACACAGAGTTGATCCTTCCTGTGCAGAACTGCTGGTAGCCTGACGAGGATATGAGGCATGCCCCGGACGAGGCGCAGGATTTGCGGTAAAATATGCCTGAAGAAGGAGAGAGAGAAGTGGTCAGGAGTAGTGCAAAGCTATGTCCAGGTCAAGGTAGATGCGGTAGTGACACCGCTGGTGAAACTGAGCCAAGTCTCATAGCAAACTGAGGTAGCACAAGCACTGGGGAAGGGAGGGGTAAAAGTCCATAAACTGTCTTTTTTTTCATGAATGTTTGTCTGTTTTACGTTATGCCTGGCCTATGCTATGTCTCGCACCCTTTTACAGTGCGTGTTCTTGTACGTAAAGCAAATATCTGTGAAAATCAGACAAAACAATATCTAAACAGGAATAACAATTACACATCAAAAAAATGTGGTGATTTGAACATATTTGCCATAGGATCTTAGCCAAGTGAGAAATTCTTGAGACGTAGACTATATTGTAATTCAGTGCTATTTGCAATTTAACAGAACTTTATCCTGATCAATACTGGAATGGTTCATATTACTGGGAGGTGATCCTCTTAAGTGCCTAGAACCTTTGTCGAGCCGTTATAAGAAATAAAACATTGAGAATGTCACCTCGACAGAATATAATGCTCTCAAACGATGGAACAATTGCAACAAAACAATGCTTTGATTTATATGGTTAGAGAATGCACATGAATAAGAGTGTTTTGATTTCATGGAAACGTTGTTGCGCCATGAAGTCTTACCACAGGAGGTGGTAAGAAAGCCTGCTTCTCCCTGCCTGATAAATGAACACCTTGCAGGGACTCAACTCCCATTTCTCCCTACTCCTTCCTAGGAAATAGACACTACACAATGAAATGCAAGGTGATCCTGGAGATTCGACTCAAGCTCCACTGAATCTATAAGCATCCGTACATGTTATAAGCATATATGGGCGCTCATAATGTCTTAATGCCAGGTCTATCATGTGTTCTCTGCTGAAATGTGTCAGCAGACTGCAAAGAGCTGTTATTGTGAGAAGGGGTTCATAAAGTGCTTACGACAAGTCTTACATCGCATTGTAACTGTGGTATAACGCGTGACAGCCGTCGACGTTTAAGTGACGTGTCGAGAAAAGTTCAAATGAAAGAGTAAAGAGGAAGTAGATGAAAGAGGTAGATGAAAGAGGTAGGTGAAAGAGGTAGATGAAAGAGGTAGGTGAAAGAGGTAGATGAAAGAGGTAGGTGAAAGGGGTAGATGAAAGAGGTAGATGAAAGAGGTAGATGAAAGAGGTAGGTGAAAGAGGTAGATGAGAGGTAGATGAAAGAGGTAGATGAAAGAGGTAGGTGAAAGAGGTAGATGAAAGAGGTAGGTGAAAGGGGTAGATGAAAGAGGTAGATGAAAGAGGTAGATGAAAGAGGTAGGTGAAAGAGGTAGATGAAAGAGGTAGATGAAAGAGGTAGATGAAAGAGGTAGATGAAAGAGGTAGATGAAAGGGGGTGGGGGGGAGAGAACTGCTAGTCATGTTAAAAGTTACATCAAAACTTTACTGCTCTAATTTACTCGTCTTTCTCTTGAAATAATAACCGATGAGCTGTCAGACAAAGTGTAAATGCAATACAATATTCTTGTTTTGTCTCAAAGACGTCAGACAAGCCTTTAAGACAAAAGTAGAGCATTTCGGTCTGCATCAGCCCCTGATTACTGCTATTAGGTTTGACAGAACTAACAATGCAACTTCAGCTTAATCAACCCTCTGCTTTGTTCCATACTTCATCACTATGCACATTTAGAACTGACTGTCTAACAAACCAAGTCCCCAAACCTTTGTTGGGGGGAGGAATGGGTAGAGACCAAGCTGGCACCAATTCACGTGCAAAAGCCAACTTTCCCTGAGGATTACGTTACAGATGTCTTCACATATCATACACACATTATGCAAGTGTTTCTTTCCACCGATAACAATGTGGTAATTCGCAAATTCATTATTTGTGATAAATTGCGGTTGCTGCATATAAAGATAATTAGTTAGGCTCCTGGTCTCAGGTTGACATTATAGGAAATGATTAAATTAAGGAACACATTCATTACCAACATTGCTAGGAGGTTTCATGTTAGAATAAAAGTTTGCATGAATTTTCATTTTATCTGCTTATACAGGAGCACATAAGAATCGCTTTGCCAACATCGCATTTGAATCAAATGACTCAGAAGACCTTTCTAAAGAGTGCAGAGGCTGGAAAAGATTTGTGAATATTTGTTTATTTTTTATTTCACCTTTATTTAACCAGGTAGGCAAGTTGAGAACAAGTTCTCATTTACAATTGCGACCTGAATATACTGTAAGCATGTGCATTTCACACAAAAGTGCATCCTTATCTCAAGGTTATTCAAACCATTACACAGCATTACACCGTGTACATTTGTTCATGCCATTATTGCCGTAGATTATTGCCTTTGAGTGATGAATCTTGTCAACCATCACGTTCAGAGACAGTTCGGGCATAAAACACTCGCTAAAGACAATCTTGCTATGACGGTTTTGGTACACTTTTTTTATGCTCTTGTAATTGGAAGCATACATTTGAACACAAGTGACATGCTGTACATAACATTGGATGTGGTAAGATCAATAGGCCTAGTGTGTTTGAAGGGCGTTCTCTCATTAGCCCTCTTGTTGTGTTCCTTTCATGTTAATGAATTCTGTGTTCCCGGGTCCAAAATGAACGCCCCCATTATAGCTAAATAAATCCATAATAATACATATATTATCACCTAATGTTGTGTTAGATGTTTTTATCAACTTCTAGTTATTGTGAACATTATAAGTTTTGAACTTCTATTTGCTATTTATGGCCTGTAGGCCTCATTGACCTGAGCTCATACAATTCGTTTTTGAGATGAAAAAAAAGCATAATGTATGGATTATTTTGACAAAAACAAATACTCAGATGAAACATATTGTTCTATTCATCACGGACTACTTTGTGTCAAAGTTTAACAAGGACTCTCTCCTCCTCACCAGTGTTATGATCAAAGATATGATCAAGAGACTCACATACAATATATCGTTTGGTCATTGTGCTGTCACAGAATGAATTGTGAGAAAGGCCTCAAAAAAGATTTATATACCAGAGCCTGAGAAAAGTTCTATATATTATTGAAACAATGTTGCGATTGTTTGTGAGAATGCTAACAGGTGTGGTTCCTGTGGGGGAAATATTCTATTGGGGAAAGGTTCCCGTGGGGGTTGCCATGGAAGCCAAGAAGGGGAGTGATGTGTGTGTTTGTGTGTGCTCAAACACACATGCATGTGGGGGTCTGGGAGAGGAAGTGTGTCCATCTGATGAATGGGCATGTGCCTGAACTCAATTGTATACATTAATTGTATTCTCACCCATTAATTTCTAATTACTGGTCATTTTTGACCAGGAACACCACAGGTGTACAAAAGTTCAATAAAACCCCCAAAATGTTATGAAAATCATCCAAATGTAATTTGTGTGTTCAGATGCCCTGTGTGGACAAAGTCATGGAACCTTATGACAATCAGATTAAATTAACTACGTTTTTCAGAGAGAAAACTTGAAAATCAGTCCAATTTGACCGGAACACGGCAGGAGGGTTAAGCAATAAGGCACGAAGGGGTGTGGTGTATGGGCAATAAACCACTACTAATGGCTGTTCTTATGCACGACGCAACTCATAGTGCCTGGATACAGCCTTTAATTGTGTTATATTGGCCATATACCACAAACCCCTGAGGTGTCTTGTTGCTATTATAAACTGGTTACCAATGTAATTACAGCAGTACAAATAAATGTCTGATATACCACGGCTGTCAGCCAATCAGCATTCAGGGCTCGAACCACCCAGTTTATAATAAAAAATATTGCATGGATCAACTGAGTACAGCAACCAGCAACCAAGGGGTTAGGGTTAGGGTTAGGGTTAACCCTAACCCTAACCCTAACCCTAACCCTAACCCTAACCCTAACCACCCTTTGGGATAATCCCATTAAAATAATATGAGCCATAAACCATGAATTAACTATGGTAATAGCCTCTTCATCTATGGAGATTTGTTGATACACTGTAGGTCCCAATTGATGTAGTGGGCATGTAGGCCTAGTTTATGAACTCATTCAGTGTTAATCTGCTAAATTGTAATTATTCATTCCTATGGACTATTTATTGCCTACCTCCTCATGCCTTTTGCACACAATGTATATAGATTCTTTTTTTTCCTACTATGTTATTGACTTGTTTATTGTTGACTCCATGTGTAACTCTGTGTTGTTGTCTGTTCACACTGCTATGCTTTATCTTGGCCAGGTCGCAGTTGCAAATGAGAACTTGTTCTCAACTAGCCTACCTGGTTAAATAAAGGTGAAATAAAAAATCTAATAAATAAAATGTGTTGATGTTACAAGGAGACCTTATAGATCAGTTCCACTGAGATAGAGAGGAAGTACATGAGAGGAAAATATACTGTATTTAGGTCACATGTTAAAAAGTGTCACAGTCCGGTGTGGCTTGGTTTTGCATGGCAAGGTAGGTGTCAGACAAGGCAGTGTGGCCTGGGGTGGTCTAGCTGCAGAATACATTTATATTGTGTTGGCGTGGGTTCGAATCCGGCCCCACCCTTCTGACACAAAACAGATCCCCCAACCTTCCTGTCTCTCTCTCACAGGTCTCTCTCGTCAGACTGAAGCTCACGCTCTGCTGTGGCGGAGATACGGCGTCTGCGAGAAGGGACTACTTCTCCCACTAGCTCTATCCAATGAAGAACAAGTGAGGAAAGGAATGGGACTGCTCAGGAGACGCTGTTTTCTTACCATCCTTCTTCACCAGTACCTCCTTCTGACACATGTCCTGCACGTTGACCGTGCAGTTGACAATGAACTCCGGCGTGGAGCATTCATTGTTTTTCACCTCCTCACACTGGTAACATTGGATCTGGAGAGCATAGCCTGTACAAGAGAGAGACAGGAAGAACCGCAAGGAGTTTAAAAAAAATGTTTAAGTCCACAGTTCACCTGTGTCTGGCATATAGTATCTCATTAGTCTATGAATGTTGGTCAAGAGAGACTACAGGCAAATTCTTTCAAGTTCGTTTGGCTGTGCTTGATTGAGCTTTCCCGGCACAGTGAAACCAATGGAGTTGTCAGAAAAGTGCAAGCTGGCACTCCAGGCAGGCACGATCGAAACGCTGAAACTATTTGAAAGATTAGGCCTAAAATCTCGTTTGAAAGATTTGAAAATGTTATGCCGTGCACCCAGGTCCGCAGTTCAGTCGTTAGCATTATCCCATCATCTGGAGCCTTTCAGCCCCCCATGTTTTCCTCCCAGCTAATCAAGAATAATGTGTTTTCGTGATCTATTGCCATTACCACAGATCAGAAACTGTATCCTCGAGGAGAGACAAATCCATCTTTGAAACGAAAAAGTCTCTTTGCTGGCATTTTGAAAGTCAACTTGGTCCCTATTTGCAAGACGGGATCTCCTTGATGAATCACAAGTGTGAAAATTATCTCAAAGAGCAGTTAATGTGGGAGAGACGATGTTGACGCTATCCTTACACATGCGGACATGTTGCAAATATCAGACAATAGGACTTTGAGCTAATATGATGACATTTCTGTACCCCACCACAGAAAGCACTGATGAGTCACACAAACACATACTTCTCTGACTACATACACGTTTGTCATGACAACAAAGAAACACAGCAGAGAGGAGCTGTTTGGTGCACAAACCGGTCTGGAGTCAGGATAAAGGGATTTTGACTGAAAATAATGAACAAACAGGTTTCAACAATATAAATCCATACTCTCATGTACTTGCCAACTAAACTTAATATAGAGCCGTCAGACATAATTGTCCGTGTAAGCTGGGCATACTGTATCTGTGCAGGGAAAAAGGTGACTCAACTTTACGCACTAAAATAATAATTGCCATTCTGACTACTACAGGTCAAAACAACCAAGCCAGAGTGTTTCAGACAGTGTTTTATCCACACACTCAATGAAGCTGTTGCTACAGCACTGACTTCAAATGAGATGAATTCCTTCTAACTTGACTCATTGGAATTAAATGGAAATTGAGATGAACTAAGAATGACAGATGGTTGGCTATTCATGCAAAGATGTTTTACAGGGAAGAAAAATCGAGAGAATTTAACCGAGGATACCGGATGGATAGCACAATCTGATTCAGGGTTTAGCAGAAACATGCATGACTGTGCAATGATAAACAATCATTCAAAATGTTCTCAAGCGCCACAGTTTCAGGTAATTTGTTCTCCGTGACAGTTAGTACCGTGTTCTAATTATTGAAATGGCGACAGTCATTCTTCTCCCAGTCTGACAGCGCCATCAAGTACAAATTCAATTGAAAAGGATCCAAAACAAAAATCAGAGCGTAATTACTTTAAAACCAGATAAATGCTTCAAAACTCCATCCATCTACCGAGCAATAGAGTCTCATAAAGTGCCTAAACACATCCTAGACTGTAATGTATTTGTCCTCTACAAACCACTGTCTATTTATACTCTATATAATTAACATTTAGGCAAGCATAAAGTTATGTACGTACATATTGTCTATACTTTTCATATTGTTCTTCAATTTTTTTTATTTTTTTTTATATATATTTTTTTTTAAACATTTTACCTTTATTTAACCAGGCAAGTCAGTTAAGAACAAATTCTTATTTTCAATGACGGCCTAGGAACAGTGGGTTAACTGCCTGTTCAGTGGCAGAACGACAGATTTGTACCTTGTCAGCTCGGGGGTTTTCACTGAGGTAAAAACATCCTCAAGTTATTTAGAAGTATTTTCTGCTAACAGCGAAGATTATGTTTAAGGAGTGAGTATGTTAACCAAATGCAGCACATCCAACTCAGAACGGAGAGAACATTTGTATGTTATTTACACCAGAGGCATTTTTGGTGAGATCAAGTTCTTACAGGCCACTGTTCATATGCCATGTGCAATGTGTTGAACTGGAAATATGGACTGGAAAAGCTCTGAGCGGCTGATTGTCACATCATTCTGATGATATGATCATTGGATGTATGTTGGAATGACAGTGCGGACTTTATTCCCAAATCATTGCTATAAGGTGACCCATGTGGATTGAGAAATCAGTTTATTTGCCGTCATCTATCTTAAATGGTGTATTTTCCTTCCACAGTCATCTGAAGAGAGACAGCTTTGTTATTCTCTGCATATTTAGTGATATTAATATTCATTGCAGGTGTTCATGGAGTGGTAGTTCAGCTCCTTTAACACCCATTTAAAAAATGGTGCTTGAGTTTATTACATTCACCTGAGCTGACAACTGTTGATCAATCAAGTTCCTTATCATTTGAGCTTGATGGAATGCCTACACCTGTAAGAAAAAAAAAATGTTGAATTGCATCTGTGTAATTAGAGAGCTATTAATTGGCTATTGATAATGAGCGGCCTCAACATGTCCCTCTGCTTTATAAAATGTGTGAATACATTCTTCACCTGTAAGGGCGTCTAGTCATGTTTAGTAGCAATTCATCGGAACATTCAATAGCCTAATTAGCATGCCACGCAGGGCAATTGTAAGATCAGAAAGACGCTCCAAATATGGAATAATGGTCAATGTTTCAGCATGTCACGCTCTATTATGTAACATTTACTGTTTAAACAATATCATTACATTAAAGCGAAGATATGTAAAATAGTAGCTTAAGTAACATTTTGAAAATGTGCCTTTGTACAAGTCATAATGGCGCAATAGTTTTACAAACGCAATTATGACCTAAGGTGACATATTTTCTCTAGCTGGAGCGCAAGTGTCATTAAAAATGTTAAATCCAATAATCTATGTCATAATTTCTTATTCCAAGACAGTTATAAATGCATTTAACGAGATGATTTGATCTGCAATGGTGACCTCCTGCGCGCCTCCCTGTTGGCATTACCAGACCTCTACTGGACTTCTGAAAACGATTTAATTGTTTTCATCCGACAAAAAAAGCTCCCCAAAATCATTTAAACATAATCCAAACTTGAATTAGATTGGAATACCTGGAAACGTTGACACATCACTTGAGGAAATGCTCTCAGCATCAGAATACAACGCAGCAAGCCAACACATGTGAGATTACGCAGTCTCCAAAGTTTAGCATACCTGTTTTGAGGAAAATTCCAAGCAAAGTTGCGTAAATGAGAAGCAACATCCTCTCCCAAATGACACTATAGAGGAACACATCAGACCAGGTGAACTTAAAACGAAAGCAAAACCCTTAGATGGATCCGTGGCATCAATGTGTGAGAGCACATTCTGCTGCGAGGAATGTGATGCGCAGCGCTGAACGAGGGCGAGCTCTGGGGTTCGAGAGACTAGGCTGCGGAATTCCAGTGAAATTGGATGAGGATAAATCGTAAAACGTACCACGTGATGAAAGATCGTGGTATGGAAGCAATTCTTCAATCACTCATATCCTACACACGCAGATCAGTGACTGTTTAATTGCGTCTGTAAATATGAAATGGTCACCTTTGGATATGCTTTTGGGCATGGAGTGCACCGTTGGTAGCCATGCACATTTAACCAGATTTAGAAAGGCTACTATTCATTAAATACGTTTGTTGAGATCATCTTGTGGATCTTCTGTGTCTGTTGTGGATCTTGTATGTTTCAGAGAGAGAGAGAGAGATGGGAGAGAGAATGTTTGGATGTCACTCTTGGGTGGCTGAATTAATTACTTTTATTTATAGTCACATAATTACCCATCAAGAGACTCCAATTGTTATAAATGCCCCTACTTTATAAGCACTGTTAAAGAGAATGAAGCTCAGTGAACACAGGCTATACGTTGAACACGTTTTATAGTTGAAGAATATGACATGAGCTTTACCGCAAGCATTTGAAGGCAGGACTTGGCTCAAACCTTGCCATTATTAACAATTCCCTGCTGTAGCCTACTTACATATATTTCAGTTACACATTTATGAGCGCAATGGCAAAGATAGGCGAAGATCTCACTGTTCCTTATGACTATAGTACCTTACATTTGAATACAGTATATGATACTGAACGCACACGTGTATGACTGCGCGCACACACACATACATACACAAACGTCAACCTCCAACTGTTACGAAAGCTGCACCAAATTTAAAATAGGAAATCATTTATTTTTATTTGTCTGGGAAATTATTACATAAAATATAGCATTAAAAGTCTAATGTAACAGCCAAAATTGCACACGTAATTACCATACTAACACTGCTGGTAACAGGTTCTCTTACAAAGGAACAATCAAGCAGAGAAGATGTGAAGTAGGACAATTAAACACCACTATACAGTTCCATGTACAAAAAGTGGGATATAAATACTCGTCAGCTAGAAAAATACACATTATGGTCTTAGCAAGACTCTCCTTACATATTATTAACAGTTTCATGGAAAATTGTTCAAACAATGAAACGTACAGAGTCTGTTTTTGATTAGCACCAGAATCAAATTACGCACGTTTGGCATGATGATTTATTCCTACTACGTGTCAAATGTGTTATAGGATAAAGTGATAAAAGGTTGCAGTAGTAGCTTTTATTCGACAAAATAAAACATTTTGTATCGACAAACACTACAGGAAGTCACAAAACGAGGAAACGATCAAGAAAAGTTGAACTGTTCTCAATCAATAGACATATAGTTTGAATGATTGGCAAACATTACACAATTATTAAATGTTTTAAATTGCATATACCAGTCAGCAATGCTCCATTCTGATATTAATTGAATTGCTGTTTTTAACACACAAACAAAATATTTAAAAAATGAGTGTTTTATGATCCTACAAGAGACACAGTTTCAACAGTTATGTTATCTTGCAGTTCATGAAGGTTTTACTTTTCAAAAAATGTCTGTTTTCCGTTTAAAAAAATGAAAAATGTATTTTCCATGAGTTGTAACCTTATATTCAAGGTAGGTATACGCGTTGCATTTTCCCTGAGCTACTAGCATAGACCTTGCTCCGCAAATGTGTTATTGAAGCCAACAGAAGTTTCTGATTCATAAGTACCATTCTGACACTAGTTCAGTTCTATGTTTACATGAAATACTGAGTGACCCAAGTACAATGGTGATGGCA
This sequence comes from Oncorhynchus tshawytscha, assembly GCF_018296145.1. NCBI lineage: Eukaryota > Metazoa > Chordata > Actinopteri > Salmoniformes > Salmonidae > Oncorhynchus > Oncorhynchus tshawytscha. The sequence goes on from NC_056442.1 coordinate 9,015,988, forward strand.
CGGTGATTGCTTAAAGGGATAATTCAGGATTTTTTCTACTTCCCCAGAGTCAAATTAATTAGTGGATACCATTTTTATGTCTCTACGGGCAGTTTGAAGGACATTGCTAAATAGTGTTAGCATAATGACTGGAAGTCTATGGTAACTGCTAGCATGCTAGTAGATATACTTCCAGTCATTGCGCCAACACTAGTTAGCATTAGCTCACACAACTAACTCTAACTTCCTTCATACTGGATGCAGAGACATGATAATGGCAACCATGAGTTCATCTGACTAGGGAAGAAGATAAAGGGCTTCATTGCCAAATATCCCGAAGTATCCCTTTAAGCCACTACATAGCAGTTGAAGATCAGCTTGACAGTTTTGACTTGCTGGTAGAAATGATTGATCATGTATTGATCATGTATTTCTCATCTGTACCACAACTCAAAGTCAATATTGACTCCAGTACATTCAATATGCAGGATACTATTCTTTAAGATTCCACAGTACTGGTGGTTCAATTAAATGTGCAAATGCATGTATTTAGGTCACTTAATATAAAGTATAAATCCCACCACTTCAAAAATAATGTGTCTAATGTGTGTCACATTTTAGTTCGCCATGCAACTTTCAAAATAGCACAGCAGTCTAGTAATCGTACACGTTTGACACAATGGCTTTAGGAGCTATGATTGTATGGTATGGGTTGCAGTGTATTGCATGATGGTAGTTGTGGTGTGTAGGCCTGCCATTGTGGCATACAACACTGTGGCAGTAAAACATTTGAGAAATATTTTGAGAAATAATGATCCGTGAGAAAACCATCTATCCACATCCAACAACCGTAATAGTTTTTTGCACATATTATCATTCTTAAGGTATTGCTTCACACTACTAGGCATCATCAGTTGCTCCTGATGATATTGCTGATTGGTTTGATTTGGATTTGGTGGTATTTACTCTAGTTATGTCTTCAAGTTAAATTCCTTAACTTTGTACAGTATTTTTACAGTGCAATGATAAAAAAAACATTCCCCCTTCGGGGAAAAATATATAATGCAAGACAATTTCTAATATTGCTTTCCACACCTTGAACGGTGGTACTGTTGTAGCCTATAGTTTAATTGTCCATCTTAGAGGTCATGCATACCGTACAGTCTGGGTTCACGTCCTTATCTTATGACATCACCGATGACATCCCTTCCTTCCTTATGACCTAAGTGCTTCGGTTAGTGGGAGTAGCAGAGGACTCCAACAGAAGACTCCAACAGAATCGGCCCCGGCCTCCACTTTCTTACTCTACACATCGTTGGAGCCTTGACTGGTGCATGAGGAGAAGCTGTCGTAGAGCGAATCGCCGAGAGAACCCACACGCTCCGCCCCGGGCTTGTTGGAGTAGTAGCTGGACGACGAGGGCTCGTTGTCAACCCTGCTGCAGCAGTCCTCTTCTCTCTCCCCTGCGGAACAGGAGCAGTCACCGCTACTGGGCCTTAGCTCTGTCTCTGGGTACAGCCCCAGCCCACTGCTGTTCAGCTTGTTCAGGGAATCCAAGGACACATCTCTGGAGCCGACCTGGACCCCCCCTCCGCAGCCGCCTGTCGTCATGTCCCCTCGATTCCCTTTCTACAGCAACAACAAGACAAATAAGAGAGGAGAAAATGAGACGAGAGGTGTTTTTGTCATCTGCCCACACTGCAACGCATTATTATCATCATACATTAAAGGGCCAATCTGGTATTCAAACAACAAAGCTGTCCCAGATTACTTATATGAAATGATTTGGAGAAAGGAGCAATCTGTCACTCTGTCTCTCGACAAAGAATGTCCAGAAACAACAAAAACAAGGCTGTCATGCTGAATTTACACTGAGTGTACAAAACATTAGGAACACCTTGCTAATGTTGAGTTGCACCCACCTTTGCCCTCAGAACAGCCTCAATTCGTGGGGGCATGGACTCTACAGAGTGTCGAAAGTGTTCCACAGGGATGCTGGCCCATGTTGACTCGCGAGGTCAGTCTAGGTCATGGAACTGTTTTGTACACTCAGTGTACATCTACTTCAGCGTAATGCAACACTACAAAGCAATTTGACTACTGCCATTCCTGAGTATCGCATTGATTTATTGAGAGCTTTGTTCATTCTCCTCCCATGCTTAAGGCCCAATGAGTCTGTCTGGGGGAATCTGCCGTGAGATATCAACCTCTCTACAGGGAGGGAGGGAGGGAGGGAGGGAGGGAGGGAGGGAGGGAGGGAGGGAGGGAGGGAGGGAGGGAGGGAGGGGGAGGGAGGGAGGGGAGGGAGGGAGGGAGGGAGGGAGATTCTCCTTCGTAGCTGTTTTAACACAGCGTATTATATTTTTGTCAGGAGCCCATGTTGTTAAAAAAGAAACAAGTGAAACGGCGGCCAGCTTCTTCTCGCTATAAATTAACGCAAATGGGCTTAACCTCAAATATACTGGAGAGAAAACAGCTACTGTATATCATTTTGCATATTGACAGGTGTTTTGGTATGCACGGAGATTCTAACTTAAAGGTATAATGTGGTATCTGGGTATCTGTTCAATGGAGATTTCAATCCATTAATTCTTGAAGATTATACCACAACAAGAGTGGAGCTGCCATTTGTCTAGAGAAATAAATCCCAGATTGCAGCATTAATGTTGCAGTTTCAGGATGAATCCCTAGATCCCTCTAGGTCCTGTTGTTTATGTACTTTTGAGAAATATTTTTGGCATGTACACTTTTATCGTGTGTGGTGGCTGAACTCATTGCCTTCTTTCATGGAAAATGCCTCCAAGCCATTCCACCACCCTTGAGTAAATTGGCAACACAACAATAGGAGAAGTCTCCATTGAGATACATATATATATATATATATATATATATATAAAGCTCTGCATCTCCAATCTAGCATAATCACAGAAATCATGCATAATGCATTTTTCCACATACAGTCATAAATCTAACCACAGTGAATACAAAACACATCTTCAGTAGAAAAAAAGAGATGTTGTGTAATTTAACCTTGGTCAATAACTATTAGAATATCTTAATGGAAATATGTATGCAGAAATGCACTGAGGAATCTTGAAATAATTTGAGGAATCGTTATAAGGAGCCTGTGCTCTCTGGCTACATTGTATCGGTGGTCAAGGTAAACACAATTCTCCCGATAACTGGATTTTCCTCCAGCCAATCTACCGAAAGGGTCAAGCCATCCACACACTTCCTGGGTGGAGAGTACACAGAGGTATTACCGTATTACCAGGGGTATAGACCGCCCTCGGGGTTGCACTAACTCCTCATCATTAAGTGTTCACTGCCAGGTGCCTCTTAGAAATGGCTTTCCTCCCAGGAACTCCAGCCCAGAACCACTCTGCTAACAATCTGGCGGTTTACAGTAATGCATTCTAAACACAGGCACCGCGGGTTAGATATTCTTCATGTACTAAATCAGCACAGAGAAAATCGGAAATACCCTAGACTTCTGAAAAATATCACTTTTGAGGTACAGTGACTAATAATGGTAATTCAAGGGTTGGTGATAAAAACGAATGTGACTCAAATCTGCAAAAGGACACATCTCCATTGTAGCAAAGTTACTGGAGAGTCAAAAGTGCTACATCGAAAATGCTTTTTAGTCCAAGACTAGGCTCAATCTGGGTCCGGGAAACCAACCATATAGTATGTGCCGGTGTAGTGTAGTCTACAGGTGCATGGATGTGGGAGACCATGAGAGCCGAGCAGAGGGTGTTTGACTTGATTGTGATCAGTGATTGGAATTGGGGTGGCCTTTCGTTCAGTGCCTTTGACAGTGAGGAACAGCAATCATGGTCCTGTTCTTCTCCTAACAGCCCTGAGCTCTCTATCTTGGTAGGAGGGATTCTTATCTGTGATTGAATTTGATTTGGTGAAACACAATTACCACTCTTGTCTGTGGGTCGAAACCAACCTCCTTGCAGACCTTGACCATCCGAAGGCACCTAAGGAGCCAGTTGAAGTGTATCCTTTACAACGGGAACACACAGGAAAACATCGCCTCAGGGGCACATCAGGTGGAAAAAGAGCTTGTCAACGGCTAATTGGTTATCATCTAGCAACACTGAGGTATTTCAGTTCAATGGGAATGTCTTAGGTAACTTGGATTCTGACAGAATATATACGTTGGAAACATTCTTCCTTTCTAAAGAAGAGTCAGTCAGTCGATAAGGAGGTCAAATAGAGAATGGCTGTTCTTCTCCCTGACTGGGATTCTGGACAATTGTTGTGTGTCTGAAATATTTATTGTTCATATACCACTAATGGGATACAGTTGTGTATGTACGTATAGGCAGTAGCAGCTGGTATACAATTTAAATCAATCAATCAATCAATCAATCAATCAATATATATATATATATATATATATATTAGGCATGTGGGCCTTGAGAGACAATACTTTTTCTCTACACTTGGTGTCAGATGTTTAAAAAAAATACACCTCTTATATTTAGAAAATTACAAATTACTCATAACATTCCGGCCCAATATTTGATTCGAAAGTCTGTCTGTAGCACGTCTTACATGTCTGTACTTCTACTTCCAATTGCATGTCCAAGACCAAAAACATGCCTCTCTCTCCCCATTGCATTAGTGCTCCAGGTAACAAGCTGTTACAAGCAGCTGGGGGAGAAAGTGTGAACACAGATATTACATAGTTATGAGGCATATTGCTGTGTAACCTGGCCCTCTCTGGTCTGGCTCCTTAGGCCCTGCCATGCCCGGCCCCAGCACAGCATCTAATGCTGTTTTCCCCCTGTCGGAGAGGCCTGCAGCAATCTCTATTACCCATCGGGAGAGAAGGGAGCGAGAGAGAGAGAGAGAAGGGAGCGAGGGAGAGAGAGAAGGGAGCGAGAGAGAGAGAGAAGGGAGCGAGAGAGAGAGAACCTGGGAGAGAAGGAAAGAAAGAGAAAAGGGGAGAGAAGGAAAGATAGAGAGGGAAAGAGAGGATGAGAGCAACTGAGAAAGATATAGAAATAAAAAGGGGGAGATTGAAGGAGGCAGAGGGAAGAGGGGGTGTAGCCAGGCATCCAGAGAGGCAGGCAGGCAGCGTGGCTGTCAGGCAGTGTCAGGATGATGAATGGGGGCCAGGCTGGGCCATGAGGTCTCTGATGGGAGCTGCTGAGCTTTACATCACTCTCCTGAGTGTTTGTGAAAGGTTATTAAAGGCACTTAAATCACCCAATCTCACACCGCACCCGTGCTCCCCCCACCTTCCGCACACTTCCCAAACAAATCTTCCATAACAAGATTATGAACTTACCTGACGGACTTAAAGGGAATGGTCACACCACCATATTTTACAGTAGGTATGGGTTTCTTTTCGGCTCATACATTCTCATTTTGGTGCCACACCCACCACTGGTGGGAGTGGCCAAAAGACCTCTATTTTCATGTAATCTGACCAAAGCACCAGTTCCTATCGAATCCAAGTGCCAATGCCATTTAGCACTGCTGGGTGATTTGAAAAGTCTTAGTCAAGCTATCAATAATATAATAACACTCTTAGCAAAAATGTTTATCTTTACTTTACAATCTGTAGAAACTATGAGAATAGAAAGGTTCAGAACTTTTGTGAAACATAAATAATATATCTCAAATAGAAATCAAAACTGGATGGTGGGTTAAGGGTAGCTGGGACAAAAAAGAACAAGGAAGGGACAAAAAAAAAAAAAAAAAAAAAGGTAACTATTGTAAAACATACTGTGTCCTTAAAATGTACAGTATATAGTATGTATAAGCTGGAAGTAGAAGTTGTTGTTGTCCATTGGTTTACTCCAATTAGGAAGGGGATGTAGGGTTAGGGGAAAATAATAAGGGAAAATATATACAAGATCTATATACATACAGTAACAGTCAAAAGTTTGGACACACCTACTCATCCATGGTTTTTTTCTATACTTTTATAGATATTTTCTACATTGTAGAATAACAGTGAAGACATCAAAACTAGGAAATAACAGATATGGATTCATGTCATAACCGAAAGTGTTAAACAAATTAAAATATATTTCATTTGAGATTCTTCACAGTAAGCCCCTCTTTGCCTTGACAGCTTTGTACACTCTGCATTCTCTCTACTAGCTTCATGAGGTAGTCACCTGGAATGCATTTCAATTAACAGGCGTGCCTTGTTGAAAGTTCCTTTGTGGAATTTATTTCCTTCTTAATGCATTTGAGATAGTTAGTTGTGTTGTGACAAGGTAGGGGTGGTATACAGAAGAAAGCCCTACTTTGTAAAAGACCAAGTCCATATTATGGCAAGAACGGCTCAAATAATCAAAGAGAAATGACAGTCCATCATTACTTTAAGACATGAAGGTCAGTCAATCTGGAAAATGTCAAGAACTTTGAAAGCCTCTTCAAGTGCAGTCGCAAAAACCATCAAGCACTATGAGGAAACTGGCTCTCATGAGGACCGCCACAGGAAAGGAAGACCCAGAGTTACCTCTGCTGTAGAGGATAAGATCACTAGAGTTAACTGCACCTCAAATTGCTGCTCAAATAAATGCTTCACAGAGTTCAAGTAACAGACAAATCTCAACATCAACTGTTCAAAGGAGACTGTGTGAATAAGGCCTTCAGGGTTAAATTGCTGCAAAGAAACCACTACTAAAGGACACCAATAAGAAGAAGAGACTTGCTTGGGCCATGAAACATGAGCAATTAGACCGGTGGAAATCTGTCCTTTGGTCTGATGAGTCAAAATTTGAGATTTCTGGTTCCAACCACTGTGTCTTTGTGAGACGCAGAGTCGGTGAACGGATGACCTCCGCGTGTGTGGTTCCCACCATGAAGCATGGAGGAGGAGGTGTGATGGTGTGGGGGTGCTTTGCTGAGTCTGTGATTTATTTAGAATTCAAGGCACACAGCATTCTGCAGTGATACACCATCCCATCTGGTTTGCGCTTATTAGGACTATCATTTGTCTTTCAACAGGACAATGACTCAACACACCTCCAGGCTGTGTAAGGGCTATTTGACCATGAAGGAGAGTGATGGAGTGCTGCATCAGATGACCTCCACAATCAACACAACCTCAACCCAATTGAGATGGTTTGGGATGAGTTGGACCGCAGAGTGAAGGAAAAGCAGCCAACAAGTGCTCAGCATATGTGGGAACTCCTTCAAGACAGTTGGAAAAGCATTCCAGGTGAAGCTGGCTGGGAGAATGCCAAGAGTGTGCAAAGCTGTTATCAAAGCAAAGGATTTGTTTTACATTTTTTTGGTTACTACATGATTCCATGTTGTGTGATTTCATAGTTTTGATGTCTTCACTATTATTCTACAATGTAAAGTTGTAAAGAAAAACCCTTGAATGAGTAGGTGTGTCCTAACTTTTGACTGGTACTGTATGTTTAAAAATATATAGATATGGGGGATTGGAAAATATGCAAACAATTAAATTGATGAAAGCCCAAATTTACTTGCAATATTAGAGCTGATCTACCCCCTATTTTTATTTATTTTTTATAATAATGCCATTAAGCAAACTCCAGGCTTTTACATTTTTGGGATGACATGAAAATAGAGCTCTTTAGCCAAGCACACCAGTAGTGGGTTTAGAGTCGAAATTAGAATGCATGAGCAGAAAAGAACCCCATTCCTACTGTACAATATGGTGGTGGATCTTTGATGTTATGGGGCTATTTTGCTTACACTGGTCCAGGAACCATTGTTAAGGTCAATGGCATCATGAACTAAAATGTCCAGTACAGGGACATCTTATGCCACACACCTGGTTGCCTCTACCAGGAGGCTGAAACTTGGCCGCAAGTGGAACTTCCAGCAAGACAATAACCCCAAGTACACATCAAAATCCACAAAGAAAGGGTTCATTGGCCACAAAAACAACATTTTGCAATGGCCATCTCAGTCTACGCGGACATGAAACCCATTGAAAACCTGTGGTTTGAATTGAAGAGGGCAGTCCATAAGCGCAGACGAAGGATATCAAGGATCTGAAATAAATCTGTATGGAGGAACATTTAGAAAAAGGCTAAATGCCATTATCCTCGCAATTGGAGGTATTGTGACCCCTAAATTTTGAGAAAACATTGATATTACTTCTTTTAAAAAATCTAATTCTCTGAATTTCCATTTTTTTGGGAGCATACAATATACTGTAGCTCAGTATTTGTATTATTTATTTTATACAGTCATTTTTGCTCATTTTTTATCAAGGGTATCAATAATTTCAGACCCCACTGTATGTATGGGGGTATTGACATGGGTGGACAGGAGGGCAACTGTGTCTCTTTAAGAGACACATTGTCCCTTTAAGGTAAAATACATGTTAATAAGGAGTAAATGGGTTGAAAAGGAGTAAATGGGTTGAAAAGGAGTAAATGGGCTGAAAAGGAGTAAATGGGTTGAAAGGGGGACCATCATCTTGGTTGGTTGATGGCTATTAAATGATGTTTTCTCTTCTGTAATTCAACACATATCTACCTTTAACTTGAACATTGAATTATTAACGGATTCATTTAGAATAGTCAAGTGCTATTCAACTAAACAATGTCAACAATCCTCATGGGCCTTTATTGTGTTAGATGTCTTTCCAAAGTTTCTTTATTTTATTTATGAAGATGTTTTCTTGTGGAGGTCTTTCCAAGACCAATTATTGGACAGCAAAAGATGGTAGGATTAAATCCATAGTGTTGCTCTGTCTTTGGGTGTATTTGTTGTCGTTGTTTGGGTGATCTCTGTGCAGGTTGGATGCACATGATCTCTGTCCGACACGCTGCATTTCTGTAGGGAATCTCATCACAATCAGAGCCATGCTTTCAAACTCCCAGCTCATCACCGCAGCAGCCAACCACACATAAACCTTGTCAGAAAAACCTCATTTTACAACCCCACGTCCACAACCAGCAACCACACTTCCCTTTATTTCACACTGACATTAAAAATGGTCAAATCCAGGCCATTTTAGCACAAACGCCTTTGTAGAGTGGGAGCGGAAGCCTCATATCCAAAATTCTTTTATTAAGTGTAGACTAATGGCTGAGAAGACAAAAAGCTCAATTTTTTCCCCAATTATTCAAGGCAGAGCCTTTGTCAGGGTCAAAGCATACGCCAAGGACATTCGTTTCTCCACATTCAATTTTGAGCAGTCAATTGTTCAGTCAATGCAGAATGGAATAAATCTGTACTTATTGAATCTATTAGAAATGTTTGACCCCAAAAAGAGACGGGCAAGGATGATGTTGTAAGTTTAATAAAAAGGCACACACCCTGAGCCCTGCAAAGTTGTATTTTGCTTTAGCAGAGTAGCTGCAACTTTCAGTACTGCTCCTCTTTCATAGTACAAGGCCTCTGTAGGCCAACAGTAAGAACCAGAGTTCAAGAACATAAAACATATTCATGTATTTTTCCTCTCGCTCTCTTTCCCTCTCTGAACTTGTGTTGAGTCAGATCCTTTTGCAGATGATGGATTTTTCTGTCAGGTCGTGTGTGTGTGTGTGTTAGGTTATTCTACTGCACTGATCTGAGGGGAAGCGGGGGCCAAGGGGGGTGAGGGCCATTTCATGGTCACTGCTCCTAATTTGTCATTCAGTGAAGTTAAATACTGGTAGGCAAATACCCCGTGACACGAGAGGGCAAGCCGATCGAAAGCAATTAGGTGACTTTCAGTTTTTTTGTTTTATGAAAATGTCCGAACAATCCAACTACAGCACTGTGTAGGAGGGTGAAAGACATCAAGCTTTGTAGACTCGGGACGCACTTTGAGAAAGCTGGAGAAGCTGGAAAAGGACAAATGTTGCTTCACAGCGAATGCAAGTTACCATGGAAACAATTTGTTTTGAGCTAATGCATGATCTTACATAAGGTAAAGAAGTAAAGTGGTCCATACAATAGATCCTCCTGAAGCAACATCAGCAGACCATAATCATCTAGTTGACGAGCTACAAAAGGATATGTCAAAGGTAATATACTGAACAAAAATATAAATGCAACATGTAAACTGTTGGTCCCATGTTTCATGAGCTGAAATAGAAAATCTCAGAAATTTTCCATAAGCACGAAAAGCATATTTCTCTCCAATTTTGCCGACAAATTTGTTTACATCCCTGTTAGTGAACATTTCTCCTTTGCCAAGATAATCCATCCACCTGACAGGTGTGGCATATCAATAAAATGATTAAACAGCATGATAATTACACAGTTGCACCTTATGCTGGGGGCAATAAAAGGCCACTAAAATGTGCAGTTTTGTCACACAACACAATGCCACAAATGTCTCAAGTTTTGAGGGAGTATGCCCTGCAGGAATGTCCACCAGAGCTGTTGCCAGGGAATTGAATGTTAATTGCTCTACCATAAGCCATCTCCAACGTTGTTTTAGAGAATTTGGCAGGGGGTGCTGAGGAGTATTTCTGTCTGTAATAAAGCCCTTTTGTGGGTGAAAACTCATTCTGATTGGCTGGGCCTGGCTCCCTAATGGGTGGGCATATGCCCTCCCAGGCCAACCCGTGGCTGCGCCATTGCCCAGTCATGTGAAATCCATATATTAGGGGCTAATGAATTTATTTCAATTGACTGATTTCCTTATATGAACTGTAACCCAGTAAAACCTTTGAAATTGTTGCATGTTGCGTTCAGATATTTGGTCAGTGTATGTCATAGGTCAACAGGAAGTACTTACGCTTAGTCTGTCTCCTGCTTTGCCCTCTAGCGATGACTGGTTGTGCAACAAGTGGTATTGGGAGAAACTGCCCCTGTGTTCGTCCTTCTCTATGTGAGAGAACATATCATGTTGATAGTAGTCCATGATTGACGGGAACTTTCCCACACTGTTCCTCTTCATTGTCTTCTCTTCGTAGTAGACTGTGGAGAGCATGTTTCAATCAATATATCTATCAATCAATCAACCAAATCAAGAAACACTGGCTAAAATCAAATGATGTAGGCCTAAATAACATTAATATTGTGTCTGTGGATGTGGGATGCAGACAAGATTCTGACCTTGGTTGCTCGTCTTTGCTCTGTTGGTAAGGGTGCTTTGGGTGGAGCCTAGCGTGTTCCCATCAGACTCTGTCTCGGTGTCACTGCTACTGCCTGAGTATGTGCACACTCTTGGGGCTCTGTCCTGTTCAGGAAAGAGAGGGACATCAGAACAGAATGAGAAGATAAGAAGATAGATCAATCCCTCAATCCCTGCATCCAGTATGAAGGAAGTTAGTAGTTTCGCGAGCAAATGCATTAGCATTAGCACAATGACTGGCATTCTATGGCACACTAGCTGTTAGACGTCTAGTAATTGTGCTAACGCTAGTTAGCAATTGCTGTCTTAAATGGATACTTTGGGATTTTGGCAATGAGGCCCTAGATCTACTAGCATGCCATCAGATACCCATATACGTCCAGTCATTGCGCTAAAGCTAGTTAGCATTGGCTCGCGAAACTACATCTAACTTCATTGATACTGGAAGTAGAGATATAAAAATGGTATCCACGAGTTCATCTGACTCTGGGGAAGTAGATGAAATCCCTTTAATATCACTGTATCCTCAACAGATTACAGAGATACTCTTTCATAATGATAATGCTTCTTGGAAATGTGAAATTGTATAGGGATTGTACGGAAGCCGCAATTACAGATGATAATGCGTTTTACGTGCTACACAGAAACACAACCACTAGGCATTTGAAGTACTGTAGATTTTTCAGTTTAGCAGTTCTCTTATTGCTGCTATTATTCTGTCGGAGGATAATTGATTTACGTCCCTCCACTACTAGCAACATTTACTGTATTTCATGCAACATAAGGAATCAATGCTATTATATGCTACCATGCTATTGCAGTCTATTTTGCCTCCAAAACACCACCCCTTTGACATAGACCTAATAGTGCTGGGGAAGTTCCTTACAGTGGGTGAGTTTAGATCCTTAGTGTTCCTCTTCTTCTCCACTTGTTCCTTGTGGGCCTCCGTAGTGACTGCGTTGCTGGTGCTGCATAACTCTATATGACTCAGTCGCTTCCTTCTGATGACATCTATCATTCAAAAGTAAAGAGAAACAAACCATGAGACACAGACAACAACCAAACCCACACACTCACACCAGGAAGAGAGCCTACGCATTGCGTACATAGAGGGCGGAGGAAAGAAAAAATGTCAAAGCTATTAGGTCCCGGAGTTTCAGTAAGACTCATGGTTACATCCCAAATGGCTCCCTATTCACTTTATAGTGCACTACGTTTGACCATGGCCATAGGTTACCATTTGGGACGCATCCATAGCTAACGCTATGCTAATATAGTTGTTAACCTGTGAAAGCCCATGCTGTACAACATGAGCATTATGCTACAATTTCTTTAATTGTGAGGAGAGTTTGGCATTTCATCTATTAATAGTCAATGGCATCCTCCCTACCGAGACTACATCGCTACATTTCTGACTTGAAGCAGCCCCGAAATACCAGCTTCAAACTGTCACTCCCAATGACAAAGCATCCAATGATAGTCACAGCTGAGTCAGTGTGAATTTTAATGACTACCTACCCCTTCCTTCACACTTTTTGTTTCTATACAACTCCCTGCCTTCTCCTGACAATATAATTAACTGGGCCTCGTTGGCGGCGGCACCGCGGGAACATCAGCAGAATAATTTGTACCGCGCCGAGGACAAAATAGTTCTTTCATCTTCTTGACTACCTGTGAGGGAATCCGTGGTGTAGATTAGGCTCGTTCTCTATTCCTTATAATGACAGCTGCTGGTCATGCCTACCTTAACCGCAGTACCGAGGTCACACAGATAGACACTAATTCCCTGATTGCATAAATCCCTAGGCGTGATCACGGAGATCACTCATCCCTATACGAGTACATTGTTAGTATTACTTCCCTCAGCCCATATGATCCCTCTCTCTCTCCTCCCCACCCACCGTCGTGCTGTTGTGTTGCTGTGGTAAATGAACAGGCAGAAGGTGGTTTATGATCTATGTCGCTAATTGTCGCTATTGAGTTTGCGTGTCTAATTGTATTAGCGACTTATCCTTGGGATATGGTCTGTGGGTCATATTATCCGGAGGGTTTTGTGAAGGTGGGTGGGGGACACAGTGTCCTTTGTTAAGCAGAGCTACAGAATATCACTCAGAATACCAATAGGCTTGTCCATCTAGTCCAGCATTCAAAATGCATAGGAGATTGAATAACAAAAGGTAGAAGGTTTTCCTTTTCACTGAATAGCTTCAAGTGGAGAATGGATCCTCTGTTGAGATTGAGAGGGTGGAACATGTGTAGTGAATTCTTGAGGGCGACTTAAGGTTCACAATGATGCGAATTGAAGTAAAACACTGCCACCGTCATTGCACAATCAAATTGAGCCAGCGAGAATCTGAATTTTATCCTCTCTCATTTTACACACAGTTTATAGATGGGTTAACACCAAATTGGGTTTCATGATAGTGGCCAAACATCCTTTGAGCCTGCTCAGCCATTCTAACTTTTATATGCAGCTGTGAATCATTGGTTTACCTAACATAAAACCATTGGCATGAACCAGAGACAACACAGAGCCTGTAACAGTGGTTGTGTCCCAATCATCGACTTTTCTCCCTGAAGTGTGCACTTCACATGATGGGACTGTACTGGTATAAGAGCAATGGTGTGGACATTGTCCAGCCAATACTTACGGCTTCTTAATGCATAAAGGGGAGTGTGGAAGTGCACGCTTTGGGAGAAGGGTATAGAATGGAGACGTAACGGGGATGTTGATATGAGGTGAACCCCCAGTCTTACCTGAGGTGGATGGTCTGGGGAGGTGGCTCAGGGCTTCCTGTCCACAACCTCTTCCAGTAACTGTAGAGTCAGACAGGGAGTGGCCCAGGGCACTGGTGGGTGGTACATGTGGTTGGGATTCAGACAGGGACGGCACTGTCACATGGGATGGGGAATGAGCAGCAGAGGCCGAGACGAGGTCCTGGTCAGGATCAGTGGGACTGTGAACGCTCGCCATTGTCCGGTCGGGGCTGGACTCAGATCTAGGAATGTGGCGCCCATTGACCCGGGTGACGGAGTCAGGGAGGGGGAAGGTGCCAATCCCGCTGTCCAGGGTTCTCATTTGACAGCTGGAGCCTGGGGGGGTGGGGGACAGGAGAAGCAGCGTGTGATGATGGGGTTGGGGGCGGGGAGGGGGTAGCAATGGAAAAGGAGGAAGAGCCACTGGATTGGATTCACAAGCAACGGAAGGTGTTGTGGGTAAAAAGGGCATCTTGGGGTAGGTTCAATAAGATAGGAGAACGAATGGAGGCAAAAGCAAGAGATACAGGAGCATTACTTAACGTACGGAGCACCTGGGTACAATCCAAAGCCAAATCATTATGAGAAACTGTAGAAATGTAATGCAGGAAAAAGGTCTGAACTTTTCGTATTACTTTGTCCAGTAATATGTGTGATGCGATCTGTTGTGTGTGTAATTCATCAGGTTTATTCCTATAAGTGGTTATCAGCCCTCTATGATCAAATCTGTATCACTTCTTCATAAAATTAATAAAGGTATCTGACTAATCTTGAAAAGGATCTAAAATGAACGGCCGCTTGTAACTCCTAGGTCTCTCTGCGTTCCCAATCTAATTTCACCCATTTGGAACCCAGCGTGACTTTAGAGTGCCAATTTATTAGTGATTTTTCTCCCTACCTCCTATATCAGCATTATGTTGATATATACACATTCACCGAACTTGATATGTTCCACACTGCGCAGTGATCTAAGGACACTGTAGCAACAGATGGACAGCGTTTAAAATACACAGTTTTGCAAAGCCTCCGTCTCCGAGCGAGACAGATGGATGGCTGTTCGACATGATCCAATTCCATGTAACTGTGAATGATGTTGGCTAATCATTCTGTGCTCATTACTTAATTGCAACAATTTGGGTAAAAAAAAGAAAAAGAAAGAGAGTGTTGAACATTAATTCAGTTTAAAGACAAAAGTAGGGGAAAGGTCAGATGGCTGATATGACTGCAACTTTGACAATGTTCTATTTTCATTCTAGGTTGCACAGTGTATTGCTGCATTGCAAAAGTAGAACATATCAATCTAGCGTTATGTACATTATAGACTAGTTGAGGATGGAAAAACCTTGGAAATGATTGATCCTTTTGAGTGAGCAGTTGTTTTGGAAGATATTTAGAACAATCTGTAAGTTCTGATTTCTTTCTTGCCTTTTATGGACAAGCATGGGACCTATTTCTTTTTAGAGTTGGCTTAATTTCTGCTAGCTCTGCCCTTAACCATGGCGCTTGGTCTTGTAACGCTCAGACCATAAACATCCACTTCTTCTATATGCCCTAACACATCCCTCCATCGTTGTCATACAGTCTCTGGACGTTCAACCCAAACTTCTAGAAAATAATGGGTAAATGGATGGATTATTGAATTAATGAATTCATTAATTATATATTAACTGTTTCCCCTGAAGGGGTTCAAGGCATGTAAGAGCTTCCATGGATATGCTTTAGTACAATAACCCATAAACATAGGGCTCGCACAACATCATCGCCAACCAGCTGCATCAAACCCTCATAATTAAAACCAAAGCTCTTTATCAGAGGCAATGCACTGCTGTTGTAAAATACATGATTAACCTTAATAAACCAATATTTTCAGTCCCCTCTAAATGTGCAACCAGACATTCAATTAAACCAACAGTGCATCAAAACAATAATTAATTCAATTATGCATCAGAAACGTCCCACTGGATGACTGGGAGTAAACAGAGTCGACTTAATCATGCTATTAGTACACAGTCAGAGTCATATTGTAGGCATATGTGTCTTCTTCTGCCTCTCTTGCACCTCCTACTCCGCAGTAATGTTGTAGCTGAGGTGGTCATGAACCACCTCGATGGACAGATGGACCTGTTATGTTGCTTAGATACATCTGCAATGAGTCATCACGGGGGCGGTAGTGGCCAGCCCATAAAAAAACAGCTGATCAATTACTACAGAGTTCTGCATTATGCATCAAGTGTAAACCAGTTCAGAATGTCTCACATTCTTGATCCTATATTCAAGGAAGAAGACAGAAGATAAAGAGGGAGACAGAGAAAGGGAAATAAAAGAGAAAGAGAGGAAGGAAAGAGAAAGAGGGAGACATCCACACCTCACAAAGCTCAATAATCAAAGGAGTTGATTTGGCAGTCGTTTTCAATATGCCGTTTGCACTCACACTATAACAAGGTCTAACATGGACCTAGAAGCCAGTTCCACTGCTTTTTTTCAATCTTCCTTTCTCATCGGGGACTGGTTTAGACCTGGGATACCAGGTTTGTGCATATTAATTATCAGGTAGAACAGAAAACCAGCAGTGCTCCGGACCTCGTAGGGTATGATTTGAATGGCCCTAGGGTAATACTATCTAAAATCATAGGAAAAAGTATCAGAGAGGCTCTGGAATTGTGTTTACTGTGATCCCAATCACTTCTATATTAAACCTCCTGGAGATAGAGAGCAAGCTCTGCAGACCTAATGACATATTATGATGAGGACGCATGTAAAACCCAGACATTAACCACCATCGCAACTACATGGGAATTACAACCAGAGGTCATGACTATTGTCACATGACCAAGACCTCAAACCATTTAAATTCAGTCCAAGGTCAAAACTTGAGCTGTTTATGATCTATTATCTATGCACAGTCACTTTACCTACATATCATCTCAATTACCTTGACTATCCTGTAACAATGCACATTGACTCGGTACTGGTCCCATTGTATATAGCCTCGTTATTGTTATTTTATTGTTGCTCTTGAATTTTTTTTATATAGTTTATTTAATAAATATTAAACTTTTCTGAAAACTGCGTTGTTGGTTAAGGGCTTGTAAGTAAGCATTTCACCTTAAAGTCTACACCTGTTGCATTAGTGCGCATGTGACAAATAAAATGTGATTTGATTTGATTTGAACCATGACAAAGCCACACCTCAGACTCATGAGTCCATCCGCGTCCTTTTCTAGTTTCTAGTTTGAATCCCTGCTACAATATCACATTATGTCAAAAATAAAACACAATTTTGTTTCTAGTTTCTTGTGTTCAGAGAAAATAAGTAATTGAGATCAGGCAAATATGTGACATATTCTACCCATAAAAGTCCAGGGTAAAATGATATGCTAGGCTGGACTTCAGGACCTATAAGTGGACTCTGCTTAAATCTTTATGAGACCTTTAATTCATACTGAGGGGAGGTTGGATAGATGTGCTTAGCTGGCAGAATTAGATATGCCATTCAGTTAATTAGAATACAGAAACGATTAACAATCTTATTTTTGGCTCTGTTCCACTGATATGGGGCTTAGTTGAATCAGGAAAATGTTCATACATCCTTGACATTTTCTCATGTCAAAACTATTTCTCCAATATTTGTGTGGTCGACCCCATCAATACAGAGGCTAGCATATAAAAATGACTTAGAGGCAAAGAGAGCAGCTTTCATAAGTAATGGTATGTAGTGGTATGTGGTTTTCCATGTTTGATGTAAATGATGTCCAAAATAACCTGCAACTCTAGGTCCTTAATGTCCATCCTTTAGAATTCATCTAGATTTAGATAGTCATTGTGATAGTCAGCATAAAATAGTTAGTAGAATATTGCGTACCAGCAGCCACATCATCTGTGCAGACCTATTATGGTGCATGGAAATAAATAAACAAAATTAAGCAACAGAGATCATAATCCTGTGTGAAAATAAGGACAAACATAAAGAAAAGACCACTATAATTCAAGTCAAGGCGTCACAAACACCTTTTGCACAGGTTGTACATGACTGGTTTGCTGCTCTCCTGTTCACAAAATGCCAAAGCCACATCAAACTAAGTGAGAGAAGACCCCATTCATGAAAGGACAACAGGCATCATCTCTTCAAAGATAGACAGTTAAATGTGCCACTCAGTTTAAAGCATTCCAACAGAGCGATAGGCACCTAGCGTTATAAAACTCTAATAAACATCGATTGCCCTGTCCTAGTCACGTTCCCTAAGAATGCCTTCCACCTGCCAACGAATGACAAACTGCCCAGCGTGTAAAGATCGCCTTGTCATTGAAATAGTAAGTGGGTGTTGTTGCATATAATTCTCCTATCACACATTGTACGCTACACCAAAGCTCTCAGAACAGCAGCTGCCCTGACAACCCCCGATGTCTTAGCCACGTAAATAATACTGTGCGCTAGCAACGCTAAAAGGATTTTTGAACGCCGGAGACAGTAACCATTTTATTGATGACCTCAAAATGCAGTGGGAGAGTGGCGCGATAATAAAGACTCACTCTGCCAGTGACAAGACGAATCAGTCCTGCAAAGATACAGGAATTATTTTTATAGGCTCTAAGCCTACAGTTTTTCACTGGTATGAGAAAGTGTTACATATGCAAGTCCCACATGCATTTGCCATTAGGTGATGAACGGCAACAGCTATTTCTGTATACTGCAAAAGCCTAAAATAAGAGACCGTTTCTATACTCTATTACAGAAATACTTTACACAGAGAGCAAAAGTTGGAGATGCATTGCTGGTGACTACTGAACATGTCTATGTTGAGAAATCTATATTAATGTTGCTTATTAGCACTAAAATGTTATATGTTTTCAGACGATAGCTCAAAGTACAGTAGGCCCATGGCTACAGTAAAACCTTACCTATCATGTGGTCCTGACATGAAGTCTCGGGGTTGGGTTCCTCCTCATTCTCTCCATGCAAGCTGATCTTCTGTGTCACAATGATGGTCTGGTGAGAGAAAAATGAAGGATGAAGTGCATTTAACTTTACTTGAGTTCTCACAACATACACTACCGGTCAAAAGTTTTAGAACACCTACTCATTCAAGGGCTTTTCTTTATTTGTACTATTTTCTACATTGTAGAATAATAGTGAAGACATCAAAACTATGAAATTAAACATATGGATTCATGTAGTAACCAAAAAAGTGTTAAACAAATCAAAATATTTTTTATATTTGAGATTCTTCAAATAGCCAACGTTGCCTTGATGACAGCTTTGCACACTCTTGGCATTCTCTCAACCAACTTCATGTAACAGGGTTATATTGGTGATTCCCCTTGCCACTTTATTGTTAAGCCAATGGGTTTTTGGTTTGAGTTTGTCTTGCCTTCACCTACTCAACATGGTATCTTATTGGCTGGTTTGCGTAGCTTGCTTACGAGGTGGGATGTTGCAGTTAGAATCGTCCCATTGAACAAGCACCAAACCAGCGGTAAGTTGTTGGTTGCCAAGCACTGTACATCAAAAGTGATTTTTATACTCTCAAGTGATGATTTAAATGTACAATTTATATCAAATTGTTTGTAAATGTGATTCGAACATCACACATAAGATGCAGCGGTTTTTGGAGAATATTTGTTGTGCATTTTGTTGTAAAGAATTCCCGCCAGTACTAGCTAGCAACTTACTGTGTCTGGTGGGGGGGGTTCATATATTTTGTACAGTGCGTGAGTGCAGAGTTGGATGGTGAGACGTGCATTGCATGACGTGCAATTTTGTGCCGTTCCTAACAGAATAAAGCTACATGACTGGTGCTACATATTGGAGTTCCGTGTCGATGACTGATTGTACACAACGCAAGAAGAGTACTGTTACATTCACATGGATTGCATTTCCAACTGTCTTGAAGGAGTTCCCACATATGCTGAGCACTTGTTGGCTGCTTTTCCTTCACTCTGAAGTCCGACTCATCCCAAACCATCTCAATTGGGTTGAGGTTTGGGGGATTGTGGAGGCCAGGTCATCTGATGCAACACTCCATCCCTCCCCTTCTTGGTAAAATAGCCCTTACAAAGCCTGGAGGTGTGTTGGGTCATTGTCTGGTTGAAAAACAAATGATAGTCCCACTAAGCCCAAACCGATGGGATGGTGTATCACTGCAGAATTTGTTGATAGCCATGCTGGTTAAGTTTGCCTTGAATTCTAAATAAATCACAGTGTCACCAGCAAAGCACCCCCACACCATAACACCTCCTCCTCCATGCTTTACATTGAGAAATACACATGTGGAGAGCATCCGTTCACCCACACCGTGTCTCACAAAGACATATCTCCAATTTAGACTTACAGACCAATGGACACATTTCACCGGTCTAATGTCCATTGCTCGTGTTTCTTGGCCCAAGCAAGTCTCTTCTTAATTAATATTGGTGTCCTTTAGTAGTGGTTTCTTTGCAGCAATTCCACCATGAAGGCCTCATTCACATAGTCTCCTCTGAACAGTCAATGTTGAGATGTGTCTGTTATACTTGAAGTCTGTGAAACATTTATTTGGGCTTCAATTTCTGAGGCTGAATGAACTTATCCTCTGCAGCAGAGGTAACTGTGTCTTCCATTCCTGTGGCGGTCCTCATGAGAGCCAGTGTCATCATAGCGCTTGATGGTTTTTGCGACTGCACTTGAAGAAACTTTTAAAGTTCTTGAAATGTTCAATATTGACTGACCTTCATGTCTTAAAGTAATGATGGACTGTCGTTTCTCTTTACTTATTTGAGCTGTTCTTGCCATAATATGGATGTGGTCTTTTACACAACTGATTGGCTCAAACGCATTAACTTCCTTAGGATTGGTGGGTCCACTGCGTGACAGGTTGAGCTTTCGTAGGCTAATGCGATTAGCATGAGGTTGTAAGTAGGACATAGACATATCTGATATTGGCAGAAAGCTTAAAGTCTTGTTAATAGAACTGCACTGTCCAATTTACAGTAGCTATTACAGTGAAACAATGCCAGGCTATTATTTGAGGAGAGTACACAGTTTTGAACATGAAAAGTTATTAATAAACAAATTAGGCACATTTAGGCAGTCTTGACACAACAGTTAGAACAGAAATGCAATGGTTCATTGGATCAGTCTAAAACTTTGCACATACACTTCTGCCATCTAGTGGCCAAAATCTAAATTGCACCTGGGCTGGAACAATACATTATAGCCTTATTCTTGCATTTCAAAGTTGATGGTACAAAAAAGATTGAAAAAACCTTTTCTTTTTATTATCTTTTACCAGATCTAATGTGTTATATTCTCCTACATTCCTTTCACATTTCCATAAACTTTAAATTGTTTCCTTTCAAATGGTACCAATAATATGCATATCCTTGCTTCAGGGCCTGAGCTACAGGCAGTTAGATTTGGGTATGTCATTTTAAGCGAAAATTGGGGGAAAAAGGGGCGGATCCTTAAAAGGTTTTAAGAAGGAAAGAAATTCCACAAATTCACTTTTAATTAAGAAGGCAAAACTGTTCATTGAAATACATTCCAGGTGACTACCTCATGAAGCTGGTTGAGAGAAAGCCAATAGTGTGCAAAGCTGCCATCAAGGGAAAGGGTGGCTATTTGAAGATCTGAAATCTAAAATATATTTAGATTTTTTAAAACACTTTTTTTGTTAACTACATGATTCCATATGTGTTATTTCATCGTTTTGAGGTCTTTGCGACTATTCTACAATTTAGAAAATAGCAAAAATAAAGAAAAAGCCTTGAGTGAGTAGGTGTTCTGAAGGTTTGGACCGGTAGTGTGTAATATCAAGTTCTAAATCATGTTTATGACCAATTTGTTCAGGCAGAATGACAGAACATTGACATAAAGTGTTATTAAACGTGCCTCACAACATCATCAACAGATGGTATGTTATTCATCAGAAAAATGGTTGGGGAGACCAAAGTAACACTTTTAGGCTTTTGCTTATTGAAAATATTATTTGATTTAGATTAAATAATATTGTTATACAAGCAACATGCATATCTCAGCTACTATTACAAACTGTAACTACGTTTAGAGAACATACCAGCCATTTACAATTCAACCAAAAGTGTCAGGAGTGAAATGTTACAATTGACCCCGTATGTGGGGTTAAATGTAACAGGGAAAGGGGAAAGGGGGATACCTAGTCAGTTGTCCAACTGAATGTATTCAACTGAAATGTGTCTTCCGCATTTAACCCAATCCCTCTGAATCAGAGAGGTGTGGGGGGCTGCCTTAATCGACATCCACGTTTTCGACGCCCGGGGAACAGTGGGTTAACTGCCTTGCTCAGGGGCAGAACAACAGATTTTTACCTTGTCAGCTCGGGGATTCGATCCAGCAACCTTCCGGTTACAGCTACGGGGTTAAAACTAGCATTGTCTTCAATGTTAAAAATGAAGGGTAATTGAAACTGATATTTTGATGATAATACACTAAATTGACAAATATTTCCATTTGATCTTTTAGGAATGTGATATTGACCAAAAACTCAAATTGTATCAAAATTAATATAGCCTGTTTTATATTAGGATTCAAATGTGTAAATTGTACAATTTTGCATTATCTTAATTTTACTACAAAACATTATGTAAAGAAGATACATTTTATATCATTATGTTAATGTGTCTAAATACCATATAAAGTACTGCGTTTACAACCCCCCACACGCAAATCAAAATACCCCATCTTACTGATAAAACTACTATGTTTAAATACATGGAGAATGACCCACAGGTCAAAACACTAAACAAGAGAAGTGGAGGGTATATTTACTTAAGGGCCTCAAAATCTATTTTATGTCAATAAAACAAAAAATGATTGATGAATTTAGGCATTTAGAGACACCACTGAAGCATTAGCACATTGCACAACAGCTTTCTAAGTGGTTTCTAATTTGAGTTATTAAAAGCTCTTACAACTGACCCCGTGTTACATTTTTTTCCCAGTCTCCCTTACATCATTGTAATGTGCATCGCATTGTATTCATAATTGCTTTGCCGCTTGTGTGTGTATTCAATCTTTTGTATGGTGGCCTTAACATTCCTTGAATATCATCTGCACAGATAATAACAGACTATCACTGCTAGTTTAAGGACATGTCTGATATGATTCATAAACCACAAACAAGCAAAGGACACTTTTCTACAACGTGATAATACTTTATATACTTCTATGAAACCAGACATCCAAAATAACAAACGCAGCTAAGCTAACACAGATGCAGTAGCTGGCATATTCAGATAGAACATTATTGATATATATATATATATAGCTTCCCTTTAGCTCTTAAACAAAACAATAGTGGAAGACGATTCATCAATTCTTTAAGCGATGACTCAAAACAGAATCGACAAACACCTTAGATTTACAGAAGTTACTATTACATTTCCAGAGCCTCTTTCGTAATACGTAGTTATTTCAGAGGAAGCAACAAGGTAATTGTTCTAATATGGAGGTGGGCTAACAGAGTGATGTTGAAAAAGTGTTCCTCCGAAAGTATAAAGGGGATTTGCAGGTCATAAACACTTATTTTCTTCTGTTGTATTTCTGTAGAAGGGAGATGGAGATGAAGCTGCAAGGATAGTATTAAACAGGCCTTTGTTGAATTGAGTGTCTGAGATAAGAGCCTCCTCTTCGCTATCAAAGTTCCCCATCAGCTGGATTGAATTTCCTGCATATTGCATGTGGACTCTTTTTTCTTTCTCCCCCTTCCTTCCTTGCTCTCTCTCTCTCTGTCTCTGACAGAGAACAAGTAATATCTTCTACAAGGTCAGAATTACGTGGCATTCTAAGTCTTACCCAAAGCATTTTTTGTTCTATACAAAGCTTAGTATGTGGTTCAACATTGGTAGCATATCTCCCAAGATGAAGTGCTTCAGTGTGCGCTCATATTTGTGTATGTGTGAAGGTTGGCGGAATTTGCAGGTGTGTACACAAATTAGACATGAGACATGGAAAACGTTATGGCAACAGTAAATTATATGGAGTACACGCACAATCCAATAAGCAACTGACCAGCATGAGAGCATGGTGGAAGTGGATACTGAGGTTAGGGGAAATAGTAAGAAAATGGTGAGATTATGAGGAGAGAGAGAGAGAGAGAGAGAGAGAGAGAGCAGTCGAGGGAGAGACCCATGCAATATCCTGGAAGCCAAGCAGCAGGACCCCTTGCTCACTCACAGCTGTATCGGAGCAGATCTCCATATCTCCCCTCATATCGCTGTTTCTCTTGGGGATGGAGATGCCAGGGAGAGATTCAGCTATGGAGTCACCCTTCCTCACACTCCTGTATGGGAAACATGATTTGATACATTTTTTGTCTGTCTGCTTAACTGATTTCATATGAACCGTGCAGTTGGAAAGAGATCCCGGGTGATACATTCCACTGTTCTCACTCAATACGGCCTCCATATACACTGAACAAAAATATAAACTCAACATGTAAAGTGTTGGTCCCACTGAGCTGGAAAAAAAATCCCAGAAATGTTACATATGCATATTAACTTACTTCTATCCAATTTTATGCACAAATTTGTTTACATCCCTGTTAGTGAGCATTTTTCCTTTTCAAAGCTAATTCATCCACCTGACAAGTGTGGCCTATCAAGAAGTTGATTAAACAGCATGATCATTACATAAGTGTTGGGGACAATAAAAGGCCACTCTGTGCAGTTTGGTCAGACAACACAATTCCACAGATGTCTCATGTTTTGAAGGAGCATGCAATTGGCATGCTGACTGCAGGAATGTCCACCAGAGCGGTTGCCAGAGAATTGAATGTTAATTTCTCTACCATAAGCCGCCTCGAACGTCATTATAGAGAAACTGATTCTGATTGGCTGGGCCTGGCTCCCCAGTACCCTGCCCAGTCATGTGAAATCCATTGATTAGGGTTTAATTCATTTATTTAAATTGACTGATTGATTTCCTTATATGAACTGTAACTCAGTAAAATAGTTGAAATTGTTGCATGTTGCATTTATCTTTTTGTTGAGTATAGGTATCCCCCTACCGTAGGATCTGAAATAACCTCTTTTTAATGGCTCTTCCCGACTCCAGTCTCATTGAGTGATAAATGTTTGTAACTACTCTTGATAAAAATCTGTCAGCTGAGATTTTAGGTATTATATCAATTTATGGGAGGAGGGGTAATTCTGTACTCTTCCAGCCAAGATAGCTCAGGGCTGACAGTGTCGCTAGATTCCAGGCTAGGAAGTGCTAATGTTCACTCAAGTGGAACCATAACTCAAAGAGACAGCTGGTGTTGCTGTTGTTGAGCTGTGTGTGTTTTTGTCTCTTTACATGCATGCATAATGTAGCAAGACTTGTGTTTTACAGCAGCATGAACACTGGGAGAAATGCTAAAACGACAATCCGCAATCATTTCAGCATCACAGGAGACAAGTTATCTAATGAGTGTTCTTTTTCCTGATCAAATCACTGTAATTTTTGGGAGGTTTTCACCTATGACTAATTATGCAAATGTACTTGAAATAATACCAACCGTCCAAGAAGCTCTTTCATGAACTGGTCTTTCCCAATGTAGGTTGTAGAACACTGGATCTGATTGGCTATTTGTCCCATCTGAATATTGCAATGATCCATGATCGAGCTCAGCTTGTTCTCCGACAGCGTCAGCTCTGGACTCTTTTCGAACGGGCTGTCGATTTTTTTCTTATCCTTCTTTTTGTCCGATTTCATCTGTTTGCCTCCCAGCACAGATCCGATCCTCAGCTCTTTTTTCTCATCTTTCTCTTTCGGGGAGATGGCGTCTGATTTCTTTCCATTCAAGGCTGGCAGCTTGCTTTTACGCAGGCCGAACCAGTTGGCTAGAGACGGGCCGGTCTTCTGCTTGGTCTCCGGTGCTATTACCTTCTCTTGACCCTGACCTTTCTGGATATTCTCCTCGATCCCCATCATGACCTTCTCCTCGATGGTGCAGACTGTGGGGCTCACTGGTTGCTCTCCCTCATCGATTTCCCCTTGGGAACAGCCTGCCTGGACTTTGACGCTCTTCGCGTGGTCTAGTTTTCCGGGGCTGAGCACTTTCCCACCCTTTGTTGTGGCCTCCGGGCTATAGACAGGAGAGGCCGGCGACTCAAATGGAGGATGAGATGCAACCTTCTTGGGATTTCGGTAGTTCTTCAAGCCGATCCGGTCGGCGAGGGGTAAGCTACGCACTTCTTTTTGAGGTGGAGCCGTGACGCTCTCCCCCTTTGTGGTGCTCCGTGGCCCTTCACCGGTGAATCCCGATGTGGAGGCTCTCTCCGGAAGACCCTGGTGGCTGTTTGAGCCTGTCATACCTCCGTAGTGGCTCAGCCTGTGGCTGGGGCAACGGACTGGACTTTCCCCAGATCCGCTACTGGATTTAATCTGTATGCCCTCAACAAACGAGCTCTGCCTTGTTAACGAGTTCCCCCTCTCTCCAGAGTTGGTGATGATCTGGGTTCGAATCTTCACATGTCCGTCCAACACACTGATGTTGGGTTTTTCCATGTAGTGGGTGCTGAAACTCTGGCTGCGAGCTTTCGCCCCAGTCATCCCCAGGACAGGCTTTAGGTGAGGTTTGGTCGTGACAGATATGGACCTCTTAAACAGTCTACTGTCACATTCTGACTTGTCATCAACCCCCTGCTCTGCCAACTCAGAGGTGTGTGCCTCCTCTTCCTGAATTATGCACTGGACCTCACCCTTAGTCTCTATGATGGAAGTCATAGCTAATGAATCAACATGCACTGCCTGAAAACTGTCACACGGGATGAAAGCATTTGAAGTCACAGTCTCTTTGGAGACCGAGTTGATGTGTTCCTTCTCTTGCTTTCCTGGTATCGTGGTGGAGCCTTTCTGCAGTGAAGGGGGCGATTTCACAAAAGCTTTGAAGCCCATAGGAATTCGTGTCTTTGACGCTTTTTCAGTGGAATTTTGAGTGCTAGTTCCAGAGACGGGTGGGTTTGCTACAGCCTGGGGAGGTTGAGTCATACTACTGTGAGGTTCTGTTGGACACTGAGGGTGGCCCTGCAGAGTTACAGGGAAACTACTAGAGGTCTTATACGACATAGAATGCCTATTGTCATTGGTACTTTTCTTACTTGTAAATGTGCTTTGAAGCGAAGAGCCACGTTGAGAGTTGTATGAGGGAGGAGGAACATTCTTTGAGCTTTTAGGTGCATTTTCAGGGTGATCAGGCACATGCCCTGAGGAGGGGAGGTAGAGTTTTGTGGGGACCCGTTTCGAAGTGCCTTTAGAGGGGGTCTCATTTGAAGCAGGGTGCTGCTGGCTCGATTTGTCCAAAAGTTTCTGAGGTGCGATTGCGGTACCGTAGCCTGCGTCCAGGTCTATGGTATCTTGGCCCTTGTAGGGTGGGGGTGGTAATAAATGTTGCATATTTGGTACAGGCGGGGGGTGGTAACTCGGGGGTGGCCCCCTCCCAGTTGTAGGCGTGGACGGTTGAGCCCCTGGTTTAAGTGCTTGAGGTGACCCATCGTAGTTTGGTCTGATAAGTAAGGAGGTGGTGCGGCCAGGGGGCGGGGGAGGAGACGGGGACCTGAGTTCAGTTTTGCTGCTGGCTTCACAGTGTCTGTCTCTGGTAGGCTGTTCCCTGTAGTCCACATGGTCCAAATGCCTTCTTGGGAGGTGTGGGGAGCCGGTTGGAACACTAGATGAGGAGCCCTTTGTCCAGTCATTCCTGCCAGGAAGCTTGTTGATTACTGCCTTGGGGCTTGTAGTGCAGCCTGGAGCTTTGATGAACCTGGACATCTTGACCGGAGGAGAAGAAGGGAACTTTGACTCCTGAGCTGTGAATCCGGAGGTTGGTCCACTGTTGCTTGTTTCCATGGTGGAGCCCTTAGAAACCTTCAGTGGAGATCCTTTCCCCCGGCTGCTGGGGATCTTTGAGCTGATGGCCTTGGGGCTGGTGGAAGCATTGTTCATGGGAGGGACAGAATGGCCTTTGTTGGATCGATTGGAAGGTGGCTTTATCAATTTCCGTACTGGAGTGACATGCATTTGCAGCCTCTCTGGGCTTCCCTCCTTGCTAATGCTGCCGTTGTTGCCTACTTTGTGACGAATGGGCCTATCATGAGGCGACAGTGCAGCATACTCAGCAACCCCATTTTCTTTCCTCCTAGGAATCTCTTTCCGAGCCCCAGCACCAAAACAGGACTGCTGAGCACTGAGTTCAATGGGCTGTCCGTCTGCATCGAATACAGCCATGATACTCTCCTCAGACTGGGTTTTAGCCCCCTTGTGTTCCTTGATTAGGCTGAAAGGCCTGGGCCTTCCGTCAGCAGACTGAGTTCGGCCAGGTTCCCTCTTCAAGCATTGTACGGGAAGCAGTTTGTCAGAATCTCTTGAGAGCCTCTTGATGTCCTTCTGCAGTTGTTCAGCTGTCCGGCAAACAGGCAGCCGCCGGTGGTCACTGACCTCAGTGTGCAGATCCTCAGGGTCGGTGTCTGAGAGGTGGAGGGGGCATTCAGCCTCTGTGGGGCTGATGTCAAAGTGCAACAGGGAGGGGTTTAGAACAGCCGAGGTCCGCCCCCCGGAGAGGAAATTGTTGATGAAGCTTTTGAGTTTTTCTGGCCGCTCCTTGGAGTTATAGCCGGGCGGGTGTGTCATACCCATGCTGCAGTTACTATCCCCTACTACGCCACTGTCCTGCAGCCCATCCCAGCTACACACACTGTCCGAGACGCTGTGCGACAGCTTCCTAAAGTACATCCAGCCTCCGTCCTTACTGGGGACGCAGTCTCGTCTGCAGTACGCCGAATATAGCGACTCGTCATCCGCATCATCAGAGTCATACACAAACTTTTTGCCCCCCACCCCTGAGACAGGGGTCCTTCCCACATAAGTGGGCTTGGAGATTCCCTTGCTCCCACTCTTAATCCCCAGAGAGTAGATACCCTCATTAGAGTTCATGCAGTCCTTGTCGCCCGACTTGGAGACCCAGGAGGATGAGGAGCCTTTTGGTTTTCTCCTCTGGAGCTTCCGCAGGCCTTCTAGGATGTGGCTCTCTTTCCTCCTCGTGGGGAGCTGCTCTTCCAGGGGGTGCAGATGTTCCCGGGGGCCGAGGAACCCAGGCTCAACCTCTTCTCCCATGTCAGAGAGGACTGCAGGAGAAATACAGAGAGACAGAAGGTATTAGGAAACTCAGAGAGGACAGAGGGAGATTTAGAGACAGACACACAGACACATCATTCGAAAATGCAGCTAAATTGAGCAGTGCAACAGCAATCCAAGCATGAATATAAGGGTGGTCAAGCACCTGTAGTACTTCTCAGAGGATTTGTGACCATGGCCCACTCTCATTCTAAACAACAGAGTTGGTTGTGGAGTCATATGATTAATTTGTTAAGCTGTTACTCAGTCTGCAATTTGTTTTACTTCCTTTCACATGGTATATTGGAGATACTAAGCCCTTTGGGTTATGGCTCAAGCTACATATTTAATGCTTTGATTAATAAATAAAAACTATTAAAAACTATTAAATAACACATATGGAATCCTGTAGTAACCAAAACGGTGTAACCCAAAATATATTTTATATTTGAGATTCTTCAAAGCATCCACCCTTTGCCTTGATGACAGCATTGCACACTCTTGGCATTCTCTCAACCAGCATCATGAGGAGGTCACGTGGAATGCATTTCAATTAACAGGTGTGTCTTCTTAAAAGTTAATTTGTGGATTTCTTTCCTTCTTAATGCATTTGAGCCAATCAGTTGTGTTGTGACAAAGTAGGGGTGGTATACAGAAGATAGCCCTATTTGGTAAAAGACCAAGTCCATATTATGACAAGAACAGCTCAAATAATCAAAGAGAAACGACAGTCCATCATTACTTTAAGACATGAAAGTCAGCCAATATGTAACATTTCAAGAACTTTGAAAGTTTCTTCAAGTGCAGTCGAAAAAACCATCAAGCGCTATGATGAAACTGGCTCTCATGAGGACCGCCACAGGAATGGAAGACACAGAGTTACCTCTGCTGCAGAGGATAAGTTCATTAGAGAGTTACCAGCTTTAGAAATTGCAGCCCAAATAAATGCTTCACAGAGTTCAAGTAACAGACACATCTCAACATTGACTGTTCAGAGGAGACTGTATAAATCAGGCCTTCATGGTCGAATGGTCATGGTCGCAAAGAAAACACTACTAAAGGACACTAATAATAAGAAAAGACTTGCTTGGGCCAAGAAACACGAGTAATGGACATTAGATGGGTGGACATTTGTCATCTGGTTTAGAGTCCAAATTGGAGATTTTTGGTTTTAACCGCCATGTCTTTGTGAGACGCGGCGTGGGTGAACTCCACCATAAAGCATGGAGGAGGAGGTGTTATGGTGTAAGGATGCTTTGTTGGTGTTCAAGGCACACTTAACCAGCATGGCTACCTCAGCATTTTGCAGCGATACGCCATCCCATCTGGTTTGGGCTTAGTGGGACTATCATTTGTTTTTCAACTGGACAATGACCCAACACACCTCCAGGCTTTGTAAGGGCTATTTGACCAAGAAGGAGACGGATAGAGTGCTACATCAGATGACCTGGCCTCCACAATCCCTGAACCTCAACCCAATTGAGATGATTTGGGATGAGTCGGAAGGAAAAGCAAGCAATACGTGCTGAGCATATGTGGGAACTCCTTCAAGACTACTGAAAAAGCATTCCAGGTGATGCTGGTTGAGATAATGCCAAGAGTGTGCAAAGCTGTCATCGAGGCAAAGGTTGACTCGTTGAAGAATCTCAAATATAAAATATATTTTGATGTGTTTAACACTTTCTTGGTTACTACATGATTCCATGTGTTATTTCATAGTTTTGATGTCTTCGCTATGTAGAAAATAGTAAAATATAGAAAACCCGGTAGTGTTCAGCTATGTGTTACTTCAATTTTTATAAGCTGATTGAAACCCCATATTGATGAAGTTCATAAATGAGAGCGACAGAGACAAAGAAAAATAGACAGAGACACACACACACACACAGACACACACACAGAGACAGACACACACACAGAGACAGACACACACACAGAGACAGAGTGAGGAGAGGTTGGTCTGGTCATCGTACCATTTTCCCACAGGAGCGTCCTTCATTCCAGGTGTAGGAGCCACTGGAGTATTCACTGCAGGCGCTAGACAGGGACAGCTCACTGCTGCTACAGCTGCTGCGTGGGTAGACTGGCGCTTGCACCGTCAGACTCAGCTGGCTCAGACACTTGGCCACAGGAAGTCCCGCCTTCCCGTTCAGTTGGACATCCTGCAGGATGGATTCCAAAGTCATGATTTAGTGCCACATACATTAATGAGTCGGGATAAAGGGGACTAAGGTAGAGAAGGTAGAGACAATTATGAGAGATGCAAGAAAACGCTCCAAAAACACTGATTAACAAGCCTTATTTCAGCTTCTCAGTCTAGAAACTATAGAGTTGGGTCTGGACCCATACAGCTTGTTACATTGTATTTGAACTGAAAGGCTTTCCCCATCACTCTCCAGTGTTTATGTCTTGAATGGCTTCAAATCTAGTCTGGGACACAGACACATGGCTGATGCCAGGGGAGGAGCATGGTTTGGGTTATGAGCTAGGGGTGACAGGCTGATGGGCTCCAGTGAAAGCCAATTACCCAGGGAGATAAGGGAACAGCTGGAGGACAGGTGGCAGGGGTGAACAGGGGCGAGTGGGTCGGCGCGTGTCACAGAGAGCTTCACAGGGTCATTTGAGATGGTAATGGTGTCAGAAGGTAAGAATATGGCCGGGAATCTATGACTATACAATATTGAATCACTGGTGCATTTTACAAGGCTGTCCAAACACACACCACTTTTGTCTTTGTACATTAATGCAAAAAAAAAAAACGGTGTTTTTTGCATGTCTATTGACTGTTTTAAGTTAGATTGCCGGTGGCTGATATTTTATGTGTGAGACTTTCTGGGGTTTTCAGTATTCCTGTAAAGTGTTACGAAAGCTACTGTTTCAACTCTATAATTAGCCAGTGAGATGCAAAGGATCCATCATACTTTCAGACGCAATCTCCCCAACAGATGTTTTCTGCATCAGTCCTATTCCACAATTCTGTCCAAACAAATGTCGATTCAGAATTCTAATCAACTGTTCAGTCAGAGAGATAATAGGAAGCAAACTAATTGGCCCAGGAAATCTGTACCAATCTGTACTGCAAGTATATCACATTTGCACGGCTTCTTTACCCAAACTCATTACCTTGTCGCAAACACATGAATACATTATCAGACTTCAACATTATTACACAATCAATTTTTCACATTTTTTTGGGCCACATTTCTTTACTATATATAAAGGTTTATCAGGTTGGGTCCTCAAGGAGTAAAAGGACACAAGACCAGAGTGAATTTTTTAAGACCTTAATACATAATATATAACATGACTAATGTTCTACACTATCCCGCAGACTCATTTTTACTGAAGACGAGCCTCAATCGATGGTCCTCTGGTAATATGACAAGGATATATACCTTTAAGAATGTGATACTGCCAACTCTGCTTGCAGAGAACAGCGGATCAAACCCCCATAATAGTTAGATCTGGTATTTTAATCCTCCCTAATGATTTCTCTGGGCTATACGTCAGTTCTGATGCCTGGACAATACATATGGGTGAGGCTGGGGGGGAAAAGAACATGCCATTGGTTTGTTTTCCATCAATCTTACATGAGGTGGAGAGTCAGTGTTCCTGGATAGCAGGAAGTTTTTGCTCCTCTCCGGCTCCAGGAGGAGATCAGAGGCAGACAAATCCATGATCCGAGAGTGGAGTTTCTGAAAGGACAAGAAAGCACACGGTCTTACTGAATGTCTCTACTACATACAGAAATATATCAACTACATAGAGAAGGCATTTAACACATTCAACTGTACGGAAGAATCTGGCAATCAAACAACTATATTATATTGCATGCTATTTTGCATTTCATATTGGTGTTCTGTATCAATCACACTTTTCCAGTAGTAGATTAATGAATACATAATATAAAGTCTACCATCAAACATAAATCATTTTCATTCAAATCTCACAATGAAAACAAACAAAAAATCACATTTGAGCAGGTCGCAAAAACCCTTTGGTTCAGCCGTACTTTCCCAGAGCTTGAAAGTAAATCTCTTTCTCCCTCCACTGAGATTGTATGCAGGGCACTCTTCAATAGTCTTAGACTCAATGTCATTAATGTCATCTGTTAAGAATAATTCATGTGAATGGGAAATAATTGCATTGGGGAGCGAGGGATTCCTTTGATTTTTGTATTCATATTCAAACACTATTTTACGATCCATTATTTTCTTTGGTTTCCGTTCACAGGGGAAGGATACAAAACCAAATACATTTTCACATATTAATCCTCCAACCTAATTACTGCCCAGTTCCCCGTGCTCGGATCTACTTAACGGCAAACGTGCTGTAACAAAACACTCGATTTATGCCACATTCCCCTCCAAAGGCAACTTTAATGCTCGTTGAGGGAGGACATTTTCTGCTGCGCTCATATCTATTTGAATTTCTCCATCTCGATAATGAAATACAATTGCCAGACTCCTGTACTCTGCACTAACTTCCCTTCCCGTGCTGTGTACGCCCACTCTAGATGAACATAACCGCAGGAAGAATGTCACGCTGCCTTCGGTGCGGCGATGAGAGTCACCTTGCGGAACTTTTTGTGTATAGTATATTAGCTTAAGTCCATCTATAGTCTTCCTTCAGTGTCCTCCACAATTTATCCCAATCATGTGAAAGTGATGGAAATGATTATTTGCATGACATCATTAGTTGGAGACGCGGGCGACATCCCACAATGTTCCTTTAACATAAATGAAGTATGTCTGAATAAAAAAAGACAGGGAGAGAGTATAAAATATGACAGGCCCGAGCCTGATATATGCTTACCTCTTTTCTTACTCAGTACAACAATAGAAATGCAATTTCTACCTCACCTCATCTCTGTTCTGCTACTCAGACTACCCAGATGGCTCCTTGAGTATAAAGCTACTCCTCTACTAAATCACAGAGGACACTAAGAACATGTTTATTAAACAACAGTTTCACACCTCGTAAACCCTGTGCTGCACAGCTGTGTCATTCAGGAAGCACTGATCTCAAACTCCTTGCCCAAGGCAAAACCATAGTATCACATTATCCATTATTTCATACAAACATCCTTCATGTTACCACCCGTTTAAGTGCGAGATTCCGATGCGAGATTTTGCCATTCTAGAGTTTGTATGTGCTATCAACCGTTACACTGAGTATCAGGGACAGAGCTACAGTATGGAGGTGACCTTCCGAAAATAACCTTCAGCATGAAGACACCGGCTCACTACATAAGTCCACTGATCCAACAATGAAACAGAGAGCCAGACAATAAGTCGAAAAGCTTGTAATAAAATCAGTCCCAGTGCTAGTGATCAACACACCGGCCGAGCCCTGGGGTCCCGGAGGCTTCGAGCTAACAAGCCTTCCTGCAAACGCAGTGTGAAAGCCATAGAGATAGATATACTATTGCATTGTATCTATATATACAGTGGAAACCATATTCCTGGAAGCCATATTATTTTTACTTGGGATGACAGCCCCTTGTAACCAGTTTCTTTTGAATCTCTAAGACAAAATGCATTCATGATGAGAGGGATAACAATCCTAGTCCTTTGTTTCATAAACCCAGCCTTGGGCATTGACAATTGCCACTTTAACATTGTGTTCAGAACATCCATGGACTACTGTCAGAGGATCAATAGTCACAATCTCACTGAAAGCAACCAACCAAAGCCACCTGAAGACCTCCCAGGAATTTACAGGTAGGTCTCCTTCACTACAAGGCTCAATATGTTATATATAATTTGTGATGACTGCTGCACTAGTATAATACACGTCATGCAATGTGAAGTGAGGCTTTAGAAGTAGAACACCAGCTAATACATGCATCTTCACCATATGGCGTCCCTTAGGCTAAAGAAACACTTCCCAGGACATACGTCTTGATTGCCTTGACATCGAATCTCAATGTATTGCATTCCTGGTTTGCATTCGCCAGGTTCACCAACTGCTTCTCTGATAGGGTTCATGTGTCAAATCGGAGGGTCTGTTGTCCGGGCCTCTGGCAGTCTCTATGGGGGTGCCACAGGGTTCAATTCTTGGACAGACTCTCTTCTCTGTATACATCAATGATGTGGCTCTTGCTGCGGGTGAGTCTCTGATCCACCTCTACGCAGACGACACCATTTCTGTATACTTCTGGCCCTTCTTTGGACACTGTGTTAACAACCCTCCAGGCAAGCTTCAATGCCATACAACACTCCTTCCGTGGCCTCCAATTGCTCTTAAATACAAGTAAAACTAAATGCATGCTCTTCAACCGATCACTGCCTGCACCTGCCCGCCTGTCCAACATCACTACTCTGGACGGCTCTGACTTAGAATATGTGGACAATTACAAATACCTAGGTGTCTGGTTAGACTGTAAACTCTCCTTCCAGACTCACATCAAACATCTCCAATCCAAAGTTAAATCTAGAATTGGCTTCCTATTTCACAACAAAGCATCCTTCACTCATGCTGCCAAACAAACCCTTGTAAAACTGTCCATCCTACCAATCCTCGACTTTGGCGATGTCATTTACAAAATAGCCTCCAATACCCTACTCAATCAATTGGATGCAGTCTATCACAGTGCCAAAGCCCCATATACTACCTACCACTGCGACCTGTATGCTCTCGTTGACTAGCCCTCGCTTCATACTCGTCGCCAAACCCACTGGATCCAGGTCATCTACAAGACCCTGCTAGGTAAACTCCTCCCTTATCTCAGCTCGATGGTCACCATGGTAGCACCCACCTGTAGCACACGCTCCAGCAGGTATATCTCTCTGGTCACCCCCAAAACCAATTCTTCCTTTGGCCGCCTCTCCTTCCAGTTCTCTGCTGCCAATGACTGGAACGAACTACAAAAATCTCTGAAACTGGAAACACTTATCTCCCTCACTAGCTTTAAGCACCAGCTGTCAGAGCAGCTCACAGATCACTGCACCTGTACATAGCCCATCTATAATTTAGCCCAAACAACTACCTCTTTCCCTACTGTATTAATTTATTTAGCTCCTTTTCACCCCATTATTTATATCTCTACTTTGCACATTCTTCCCACTGCAAATCAACCAATCCAACGTTTTACTTGCTATATTGTATTTATTTCGCCACCATGGCCTTTTTTTGCCGTTACCTCCCTTATCTCACCTCATTTGCTCACATCGTATATAGACTTGTTTCTACTGTATTATTGACTATATGTTTGTTTTACTCCATGTGTAACTCTGTGTCGTTGTATGTGTCGAGCTGCTTTGCGTTATCTTGGCCAGGTCTCAATTGTAAATGAGAATTTGTTCTCAACTTGCCTACCTGGTTAAATAAAGGTGAAATAAGAAATAAATAAAATAAAAATTCGTATTGATCAAGTTTGAAAAGGTGCAACGGCTTGCTTGGGTGTGAGAGCCACCTGCCGCGAAACACAGAGAATGGATAGAAATAGTTCCAAGTGGTGCTGTTAATTGTAGATGCATTTACATGTGCAAATTAGAGTGAATTGGAACTAGTTTAAGGGAACATGGATGTAAACTGGAGATGTGGATTAAATCACATTCATGACGATCCCTTTATCTCCCCAGAGTGCCAAATCAATCCTCCCTCTTGTTTCTCTTTCCGTAATCTCAGCCCCATTTAGACTGAGTTTAAGGGGACACTGACTCTATCCTGCAGACCAGCTAAACGATGATAGGCTATATAATGGCAACATTCTAATAGATTAAATCATATTGATTTCCAATGGATTTTTGTAAAAGTAATTGGTTTGTATTTTGATGTGCATGTGTGTGTGTGGGTTGGTTGGTTCTTCTAACCGTGTGAGGATCTAAAATACCATTAAGTTCCCACAAGGATAGTAAAATCAGGAAAACTCTCCCTCGTGGGGACATTACCCACGTCCCAATGAGGACAAAGGTTATTTGAAGCTTAGGGGTCAGGTTTAGGGTTAGGGTTACAACTAGGGTTAGGGTTAAGGGAAAATAGGATTCTGAATGGAAATACATTTTACGTCCCCATGGGGATAGAAGAAGAAAAACTGTGTTTGTGTGCGAAATTTCAATTGAGTTGAAATTGCTCAACCCATCATGCAGTCTGGTTCTCTAGTACTGTACAGCATATTGTGTGCTATCAGGGACCTGGAGGGACATCAATACTCTCTTTCAGATCTAATAGGCTATTTGACTATTTTCTGGAAATTCTGAACCTTGAGGTCATCTCGGTGGAATGCTCTGTATTTTATTATTGGCCCAAGTCAATTTGGTCCAGTGCGGTCACGATCGATTGGGATGTGGAAAAGGATTAGACGCAATGTGCTCTCTTGTTCCCCATTGTCAGTTAACTTATGAAATATAGAAATAATGATAGAGCTGTTTAAAGTGGATTAAATGGGAATGTAGTACAGTATATAAACAGCATATTGAGCCTCTAATCAATTTTATTTCATCCCTTTTTTTTTTTGCACAGTTCATGCACATATGATGCTAAATAGTTTTCAATTAGTTTGTTAGGTATAATCAAATTGTTACATAAAATATGTTGTTTATTGCTTTCACATTTATGCAAAGACTTAAAATGTAAGAATTAAAGGTAAGTGAGAGTAATTAAATGAAAAGGTTTTAAAACACAATCTGCTTATTTGTAGTTCAAATTTGAAAATCATATTCATTTCATGTACATAACTGTGAATTAACGGAGGCAAAATATACCTACTACAGCTTGTTCTAAACCAAGTATTTCCCATTATGACCTAAAGTTTATATGTAGATGAGAATTCTTCCCCTGTAGCTGACTCAGTCCAGGTTGTCCTTTACAGTGGACTTAACATGCCAGATGGCGTCTCTCTCACCATAAAGCCCGTAACAGAAATGTAGTCCTCTCTGAAGCCCTATCGCTCCTCTCCAGGGTATAGGCTGTCCACACAGGGGGATGGGAGTGGTTGAGTGTCAGGAGAAGAGAAGGGGGGCTGATGTTATCGTAGGGGTGCAGGATTACACCTCCTCAGCACAGTCATCAATGATTCAGTCAATAGTGTCACAAGGCCTCCGATGGGGAGTGGTGGGGGGGGGGGGCATGGGGGCGGACAGCTCCCCCATCTCTGTGTCTCTTAGGGCTAGCCTCACTGTACCTGACCGCGTGGAAGTGTGATCTAGCCAAGGACGGAGGCGCACTGAGGGAGCTCACCTTCTCTGTTACTACCTATTACCTAATCTGCGTTTGATTCTGCACTCAAGGCTTGGTCTTCCCTTAGTCAGAGGATACAGGTAACGTATAGCAGGGAATTGGCTAAAGACAAAACATGACTCTCGTACTCCACTGAGACATTAACCAGAATAGGAATACTGTGCAGGGCAGTCCAGTTAACAAACCTCCAGCAAAGACAACACTTTGAGGGGAACCATAGTGCAAAAGCCAATCCAAATTCAGAAGGCAAAAATGACTGAATGGTACTGCGTAGCTACTACGTCCTGCTGGAGGGGCCTGGGAAGTTTCCACGGCAACCAGGACCTACTTTTACAGATAATTGTCAACTCAATTACCACTCGCCTGTCACTTTTGATAAGGCTGCCTAAGTGGAAGGAGGGAATTATTATTCGCTACTTATACACCTTACTAAAACACCTGGCCAAACTGCAGCAAACAGAGCTTTGTAGCATGTGAAATGCCAAATTACATGAGGCGACAGCAGGTCAAGCATATTCCCAGTATTCCTAATCACAATCTCAATAGAGAGCAGTGATTCGTTATCAGGGAAATTCAAGATGGCCCCAGAGGCCAATAACACATTTAATTACCGACTCCCAGAACAGTAGAAATTAAATACTCTGACTGATAGGAAATATTAATATGTCTAGCTCTACTGTCGCTAATTACTATTTGATGATAGGTTATGATATAAAGGTAATTCATGCAAACCCCTAACTTGCCTAGTTAAATAAAGGTTAAATAAAAAATCAATAAAAATCATGAAAACAGAAGGTTACCTGCAGCCGTTTTAGAGGGCAAAATATTAGGCCGCTTCAAGAGAAATTATCCACAATAAGTAGCAAGGGAACTGATTTCAAACCCATGTTTTAATTGACTCAATCAATCATATGCTCTTTCAGCACTTGTATTACTAGTCATCATTGTCACAGCCACCTTTATAGAGAAACTAATCCCAGAAATAGAAACAAGGTTTACAACCTGAAACATATCGACAAAACCACAACCATGAAAGAATCATGAGATTTTCAATAAAATTAATGACTGTTTGAGGAATCCATATGAAAATACAAAAAATAAATCCTCCTATAATGTATGATTTAGCTATCGCTTACACAAGTGTCAATTATTTTCTTGTTGTTTAATGTGCTGGCAGACATCGGTTGGACATAAAGTTGGACATAAATCTTTCAAATCTATC
Source organism: Oncorhynchus tshawytscha (assembly GCF_018296145.1). Taxonomy (NCBI): domain Eukaryota; kingdom Metazoa; phylum Chordata; class Actinopteri; order Salmoniformes; family Salmonidae; genus Oncorhynchus; species Oncorhynchus tshawytscha. The sequence goes on from NC_056442.1 coordinate 9,055,267, forward strand.
CGCCTCCTTCACAATAAAATCTCACTTCCTCACTGCTGAAAAAATGCCTTGCTACAAATCCTCATTCCCGGCATACTCCCTCGTGAAAAGCCAGGTCTGTCCCAAATGGTACCCTATTTTCTACATAGTGCACTTCTTTTGACCAGAGCACTATATAAGGAATAGGATACCATTTGGGACAGAGACAGAGGCTCCTGCTACACAAGCAAATAGATGTATGGTATATTGCTCTCTTCAATGTCTTGTTGATCACGTTGTATATTGAACACAAATGCTCTACTGAACAGACTGAATACGCTAACATTTACTCTTGTAGGATATAACCAGAACATACATATTCGTTTATTAAATCAAAATATGATTAAATAGTTACAAATAGTTCATAAACAATTACACATTTCACTTTATTCATGCCCTGGTTAAGTTGGGACAAAAATAGCGCATCCACAGCTTCGCTCAAACTGTTGGAATGACGAAAATGCCTCCCTTCCAGCCAAAATTGCACCCTTCACTGGACAATGTGGACTGTGACTTTCAATTATCCATATGTCAGCATAGCAGAGGGCGACTGACAGAGGGCATACTCTCTCCTGAACTTGAGGTAGATAAAGGATTGTCGTCTGCTCGCTCTTTGCAATTCTCATTTATATCCTTTCGAATTTTGTCAACACCTGAACAAATCGTGATGAGGGTCTATTGATCGAAACATTGCTTAAACGAGATCCATTAAAATGGTTTGTGGACTATTCAACAATACCAGTGTTCTGGAGGCTGTTGTTTTACAGATATTGTCAACAATAAAAAAAAAAAGTTATTCTTCAACTATAACTTTCTTTGTTTCTGTACCTGGATGTGTTGACTTGCATAGCACCTGGATGTGTTGACTTGCATAGTACCTGGATGTGTTGACTTGCATAGTACCTGGATGTGTTGACTTGCATAGTACCTGGATGTGTTGACTTGCATAGTACCTGGATGTGTTGACTTGCATAGTACCTGGATGTGTTGACTTGCATAGTACCTGGATGTGTTGACTTGCATAGTACCTGGGTGTGTTGACTTGCATAGCACCTGGATGTGTTGACTTGCATAGTACCTGCACTCAGCTCTCCCCTGAGCTCCTCTCATCCATCCTTTCTGAGCCACATGTTCTCATTAAGACCAGTAGGAGTCTCATTATCCGTCTGTGCCGTCTATAGGCCCCCTGTACCTCCATCCCCCTCAGCTCCCTCTCACACCCCAAATCTCCCCCTTTTACCCTGTGGCAGACTGAGAGCCTCCACCCTCCACTCTGAGAAGAGGTAAGGTAACGAGAGCTGGACGGCCATAGCTGCAAATCAGATTAAGGAAAATCCATGCGGCCATTTTATAGCAGACATGGTTGTCAATATTTGTTTTTCTCTCTCTCTCTCTCTCTCTCTCTCTCTCTGCAGTGACTGGAGTAAATGATTTCTGTGTTACAGTAAGTGTGCACTCCTACCCACGGCAGACTACATACACACACGGGCACACACACATACACACACACATACCCTCCCCTCTCTCTAGCATCTATGTCTGTGTTACATGCCACAAGGTCTGGTGAGCTAGAGGTAATTTGGTTGAGAGGTTTACCGTCCCCCCGAGAGAGCCCAGGATGGATGACGCGAGTCTCGGTACTTTCTCAAATGATCTTGTCTGAGCCCCGTAGCTCCGTGGAGGCTGGATGGTTCATGAACACACTGTTTTTTTAGCGATGATGATATCACAGACCCCGGACTCAGGATCACATCGCCATCACAAAAAGATGGATGATCTAATATCGCTGCTCTTCAGAACTTTAAAGTGAGCAAATATGCTACTGGAGCAGATGTCCTTACACCCACACTGTTGCCTTCAACAATATTGAATACAAGAACCAACATAGTTCTAATACTGAAACTAATAGCAGTGAAATACTATTTTAACTCCATCAGTCAGGCACATCTGAGTCATGGCCAATAGTTTCTCTATGAGGTTCTATCGTGGTTCTGGGACAATGAGGTGCTATAGTAGTTCTGGGTTAATGAAGTTCTATTGTGGTTCTAGGACAATGAGGTTTGATATTGGTTCTGGGACAATGAGGTTCTGTAGTGGTTCTGGGACAAAGAGGTTCTGTAGTGGTTCTGGGACAATGAGGTTCTATAGTGGTTCCGGGACAATGAGGTTCTATAGTGGTTCTGGGACAATGAGGTTCTGTAGTGGTTCTGGGACAATGAGGTTCTATAGTAGTTCTGGGACTAGATGAGTGGACAGGTCCCTACCTGCAGGAGCAGGTCTGATGCAGGTCGGACTCGCTGCTGGAAGAGGACACTCATGGTCCGGTTTTGTTGCTCCAGGTCAAACACTCTGGTCCGCAACTTCAGACACTCCTCCCTCAGATCCTGCATAGGGAAAAACAACAGAGAGAGTTATTACAAGCAGAGGTGTGAACTTACAGTGATGTGTGACTGTCCTAATATGGACACCATAAAAGTTGATTAGTTAACACGAGATAATGAGAAGTGTCTAAAAAAAAGGTGAATGGTAAGATTAAGTTTTGAGCTACTGTATTACATACACGTCTAACAACATCATTGGATCTAATATTAGTGTAATTCTGAGGCGTTTTTATAACACAGTTGCTATGGAAACCAGACTCCTACCTTTTGGGTGAGCAGTGCCTGCACAACTTGATTGGCAACCTAATACAGAATGAAAAAAGAAACAAGAATTATCCAAACGTTTTATGCAAGCTGTTTAGTGATATATAATATGGTGGCTGTTGTGGGTGAGAAAGATGAGTGAGAAAGAAAGAAAATGTCTCTAGTTGACCCACGACCTCAACTCTAAACTGCCCCTGCCCTGTGCATGCTGGCGCCGCATTTTCTCACTTCCCCTCTTCCTCCAACAACATTTAATACACAAGTTCCTCCGACCGCTTACAAAATTATTACAGGCTTTAGTGAACACGATGTCCCAATACATTACAGCATTGTCCCCTGTCTGTCTTCCCTTGGAGGAGTGTGTTGATTCCTAAGGGGACCAATCATCATAAATCTGACGCAGGGTGGCAGAGAAGGCCAGTAGCGGCCCGACGAAGCCGAACAGATTGGAGCCAGACACGCTGCATGTCTTCATGATGTTTAATTGTCTTCTGTTGATTCTGTATTGACAGCAGTGTCAGGGCTGATGTAGTGGCTTGGAGAGTAGAGGGTTGTGTCCTGAAGGGCACCCTATCCCTTATATATTGCACTACTTGACGCCATAGGCCCTGGTCAAAAGTAGCGCACTATATAGGGAATAGGGTATCATTTGCGACACAGCGGTCAGTCGGAGAGAAGAAGTGGCGGGGTAAAGTACTGTTGTGCCTGGGCTTTGCCCGCAGAGCGCCTCACACCCCTACCACTCTTCCGAGTTTAGACCGCAATGCCCCATCGACTCTGACTCTGATTACAGCCCATTGATTGCTTGTTAATTCACTGTAAGCACGCATTGGCTTTTTCTCAGAGGTGTCCTCTCTCCCTCTATTGAATAAGGGGAGATGGAGTAAATATGATGAAGTGATTGAGCCCTGTGGGGAGTGATACAGAGCTGCTCCTATAAAACTGAAAGGCACTAATTCAAAGAATATTGAATGATCTTCAAGTTAGAATCTAAATGACAACAGATGATAAATAAAATCACTTATAAAGACTTTATAGAGCATTCATAGTTCAAGTCATACTACATGAAGTGAGGCATAACAGTCTCTTGCATCTGATGCATTGCCAAATGTGGCATAACTCCTATTACCAGTCTTTCAATAGCATGACATTTGCACATGTTTACTAAGTGGAACAAAAATTATGTATATATTTTAAAAAAAATAATTAAAAACTAAAGTGAGTGGCCTGCACAAATAGCATACCAAACAGCCACCACTCTGCTTATGTAGAGATAATAATCCACAATCTTTTTATTTAAAAAATGCATCATTACTAAACAAGCCCTGCGTTCTCTTCAGTTTCCAAAGGTCCTGAGCCCATCAACAGAGTTGTTAGAGCTGTGGAGACTTCCGCATCACAACATGCTCATTAGTGAGCTAGCTCCAGTCAGAAGAGACCTCAGAGGACAACACAACACCAGACCAGACAACAGAGCAGCACAGCCCTAGCTTTTTGAGGTCACGGAAGTGGAAAAGGGATTTGGTGTGGGCCCACCCCAGGCGTTAGCCTCCAAGGCTGCAGCATGGTGTGGAGTTTCATACAGTATGCTTGGAGCATTGCAAAACAATTGCATACCACGGATAGACTGTTAACACAGATAAAGTATTGTTAACGCTCCTTGTGTCTCTCCATCCCTTTCTCTCGCTTTCTTTCTCTTTCTTTCATTCTCTCGCTTTCTCTGTCCCACCATCAATCTACGTCTCCCCCCTCCCCACCCCCACTCTCTCTGGCACCAGAGCCCAGATCTCAGGTCATATGAGCCCCAGTAGCTGGCACCGTAGTGTATTAGACCAGTCTGTCCTTTCTGGCACCCGCGGGCCTCCAGCCTTCCCTCAGGGTGACTCAGCGTGCGGTCCGAGCCAACAAGCTCATTAATTGCTGTCATTCGTTTCCCTCAGGCCACCATTTACCCAGCTTCTCCCACAACACAGTTCGCCGTCAGAACGCCAAGTACCTCTTTCTCCATAATCACATTTCCTTTGGAGAGGAATTACTTTGGAATTGCATTGATAGAATTTGAGAGCAGGAAAATTGTGTATTGAGAGAAATCTCAAAGAAAAGTCGGCAAAGGTAGAGAAGGATACTGGAAATAGTGCTTGTGTTTGTAACCTGTTGGATCAGTACTATCAGTAAGATCTTAAAGAAAGTCGCTGAAGGTAAATAGAAAAGAATTACAACTCACAATAAGTCACAGAATAGGGAAGAAGTAACACTTGTTCCTGAGATGTAGGCTATCATTAGTGTGGTGAAAAAAAATAGATTTCCCTCACGGAGGTTGCGGGCTGGGTGAATAGAGCGAGGCGTGGACTACTCACCTCATCCAGACAGTGCTCATACTGCTCCCTCTGGCTCTCATTCTCCATGGCCAATGCGGAGTTTTCCTCCTGTACGGCGAAATAAAACACATTTAGTGATGACTGAAATCCACCGAGAGCTTGACGTTAAAAGCAATTCGTACAGTTTGTATGCATCAGATTTATTTATGAGCCATTTGCCAAAAGAGTAATGAAGCAAAAGTAATTTAAGTAGTATATAAAGAAATACCAGGTGGTGCCTGCTCGTCAATTTAAATAAATAAAAAACAATCACAGGCGGTTATAGAGCAACCAACATATAATTATATACGCTGATTGACATACTCTAAACAAAAATAGAAATGCAACACGCAACAATTTCAAAGATTTTACTGAGTTACAGTTCATATAAGGCAGTCAGCTAATTGAAATACATTCATTAGGCCATAATCTATGGATTTCACATGACTGGGAATACAGATATGCATCTGTTGGTCACAGATACCTTAAAAAAAAGTATGGCTGTGGATCAGAAAACCAGTCAGTACTGTATCTATTGTGACACTATTTGCCTCATGCAGAGCGATAAATCTCCTTCGCATAGTTGAACAGGCTGTTGATTGTGGCCTGTTGAATGTTGTCCCACTGTTCAATGGCTGTGCGAAGTTGCTGGATATTGACGGGAACTGGAACACGCTGTCGTACACGTTGATCCAGAGCATCCCAAACATGCTCAATGGTGACATGTCTGTTGATTATGCAGGCCATGGAAGAACTGGGACATTTTACGTTGCACAGATCCTTGCAAAATGGGGCCGTGCATTATCATGCTGAAACAGGAGGTGATGGCGGCGGATGAATGGCACGACACTGGGCCTAAGGATCTCGTCACAGTATCTCTGTGCATTCAAATTGACATAGATAAAATGCAATTGTGCTCATTGTCCGTAGCTTATGCCTGACCACACCATAACCCCACCTCCACCATGGGGCACTCTGTTCACTTTGACATCAGCAAACCGCTCACCCACACAACGCCATACACGTGGTCTGCAGCTGTGAGGCCGGTTGGACATACTGCCAAATTCTCTCAAACGAAGTTGGAGGTGGCTTATGGTAGGGAACTTAACAATCAATTCTCTGGCAACAGCTCTGGTGGACATTCCTGTAGTCAGCATGCCAATTGCATGCTCCCTCAAAACGTGAGACTTCTGTGGCATTGTGTTGTGTGACAAAACTGCACATTTTAGAGTGGCCTTTTAGTGTCCCAAGCACAAGGTGCACCTGTGTAATGATCACGCTGTTTAATCAACATCTTGATATGCCACACCTGTCAAGTGGATGGATTATCTTGGAAAAAGATAAATGCTCACTAACAGGCATGTAAACTAATCTGTGCACAACATTTTAAAGAAATACGATTTTGTGCATATGGAAAATTTATGGGATCTTTCATTTCAGCTCATGAAACATGGGACCAACCCTTTACATGTTGCATTTATATTTTTGTTCAGTGTGGATGTGAAATGATACTGCATATGTTGCCAATGAAAATAATGCCAAAGGCATTTGTAGTCTCTCCAATCTTTGTTTTCATATGAAAAACTATTGATGCAACAAATCATATCTGTGTTGTGTAGCGCAAGACTATACTGCCAGAGAACAAGATAACAACAAGAGAGGATTTGCCGGAGGTCGAAAAGGTCAGGTGTCAACCATAAGACCGGGGCCAACTAATAAAAACCTGCAGAAGTATCTCACAATGAAAGGTCAAGGGGCTTGAAGTTATGATCCTGAACTTTAAAGGTACAAATAAGAAGTTAGGTAGAATGGGCTAGAAGGGGCTAATGTGAATATGTCCTTGTTTTAAGTGAGGGGGGGGGGGGATATTGCTTCACCTTTTAAGGGAGAGGGGCTATTGATCTCCTCTGTTTCTAGTTTGTCAAATGCAGGCGGTCCAGGCAGGCCATATTAGAAGCTGTCAACATCGCTCCGGCTAGCTCGCCTCTCTCGGCGCATGCCCTTTAGTACAAAAAGCCAACCTTTGATTAAAACCCAGGCTAAATAATTGCACCTAACATATTCCCCTGCCTTAATCAAAATGGCACAGAGCTATAACAAACGAGCAACTTTGAGACGTACACGAAAAGCCCTTTACAAAAAATATTAGTAATTGTATTAATATTAGTAAAGTAAAAACTCCTAGTGAAGGCAAATAATTACCCAAAGGTTGCATATAAGCATGTTTTTGAATGTTTTTATCATATTCCTTGTGTGGGTAGTAACTGGTTGAATCATCTTTCTCTATGGAACAAGGGGTCGGAGAAAGGTGAAGTGGTGTGCTATATTGACAATATTTCTTGATATGGGAACTGTGTGGGAAAAATGTGTCTACTTCCATCAAACTGAACCCAACCTGATGAACGCTGAACATTTTCTGCTCGCCTTAAAAGCATTTGAGATACTTTCACTACGGTGCTCTTTTGCCATCTTCTATTGCAAAACGTCATGGAGAGGGTCTGACATCGCAATAAAAATATATTATTTGAGCTTAGTTGAAAAACAATATTTTGTACAGCCACAGTGCATAATCAATTTTACTGTGAATGAATGCAGTGCTCGGCTGTGATGTGTTGTCAACAAATGCTAAACGAAATAAATGTCCCATGTCAGAAAAAACATTTTGAATG